>NC_050579.1:42391608-42648173 GCF_011100635.1 Trichosurus vulpecula | reverse complement strand
CTCTCCTGGCAGGATCCTCTTCCTGGTGGATGCAGGATGGAGGGAGATGGGAGTCAGCATTGCCTCATTCAAGCCAATACCAGAACCCTGCTCCTCTGGGCCTTGCTAATCTAAGGGACTTGAAAGGAGAGATTCCTCCCTCCTACCACTACCCCATCCCCCATTTTAGACTGCCCAAGGGTAGGTAAGGGGTTCAGAGGGATAGAGCCATACTATATGGAATACAGTAAAATGAAGAGACTCTTAAACCTATGATCCTGTAAGATACCCACCACATTCCCCCCACCCCACCCCGTGAGAAGTCTGCTGTTTCCCAAGACTGGTAGCATCCTTTGGATTTTCAGCCCTATGAAGAAACCAAGGAGTACCCAATTCCTTTCTCTCCAATGGCCCAGCCCTGTCGGATACCTCCAGAAACAGGAGAACTAGTCGGGAGTCCAGGCTCCCTTTCCTAAGCACCTGTCCACAGGGAAGGCCAGGTTGGAGAAGAGGGTGAGGGGACTGAGCCAGGTCCAGAATCCACTCTCAGAGCGCCTCAGGCCCGACACCTCGGGCCCACTGGACTCTTGGCGGAGAGGGCTGTAAGACACCGAGCCTTTGTCTTTCCCATCGCCATGCTGAAGCTCCTGCCCAGATTCCCAGTACTCTCCCTCCTTCTGGGAAGTTTTCTCTGCCTCATCTGAATCCTTCTCATCTGAGTCCTCCTCCTCTTCATTGTCACCCTCTTCTGCCTCTTCATCCAGGAGTTCTCCTGGCTCCTTTTTCCACAGAGGGATCTTCAGGCCTACAAAGTCAGGGAAGGGGAAACCTCAGTACCATATCACCCTTAGCCTAGCTTTTCTCCACTAAGATCTCAGGCAGGAGAAGAACTAATGAGTTCTACCGTGACCACAAGTCAAGTGAGAAACTCGGAGTAATGGATGCATCCTACTTTTGAGACACTTTAATTCAGAAACAGAAATCACAGGGATTTCACCTCTGTCCACTTAGTGTAGCAGACCTTACAAAGTCCCAAGAACTGCTGACAAGCCCTAAACATATTTACAGGACTAGAGATTCAGAGCTGAGAGGGATCTTCAACTGTCTCATTTTACAGGTAAGGAGACGGGCCCAGAGACATTAAGTGGGACTTGTACATAGTACGTTGGCAAATGCCAATTGTCTGCAAGAGTAGGATGGATAGATGACCCTTCCCACATTGCCACACAGTCTATAACATCTCTCCTGTCCCCTTCCTCTCTATGCCCACTGCCACCACACTTATACAAGGCTTCCTTAGTTGTTGCTGCTCAGTCGTTTCAGTCAGGTTCAACTCTTTGTGACCCCATTTGGGTTTTTCTTGTCAAAGATACCAGAGTGGCTTTGCCATTTCCTTCTCCAGCTCACTTTACACTGAGGCAAACAGGGTGAAGTGACTTGCCCAGGGTCACACAGCTAGTATGTGTCTGAGACCAGATTTGAACTCAGGTCTTCCTGACTCCAGGCCCAGTGCTCCATCCATTACACCACCTAGCTGCCCTGAGCCTAATTACTGGTCACTTATTAGAACAATCTCCTAAAGTCTTTCTGCCTCTACTTCCTTCTCCAACTCATCTTTCATATTATAATAATTGTGTCTTAAATTCGCAGATCCTATTGTGACACTCCACCGTTTTCTTTAGTCTTGGAAGGCAGGATGGAGTACTCTTCCCCTTCCCTCAATCACCCCCAAAACTTCTCCCACTCCCTCCCCTAAAAAGTTTTCCCCTTCATTCTCTTTGGCTCAGTCAAACACCAATGATGAAAAATGAGAGGGATGTGAGGATCTGTTGTCAGTTAACCTGGGATGAAACATTTGCTGTGAATGATTCAGGAGGAGGCTGATTGAGAGGGATCTTGAGAATATGGTTGCCATGACAGCCCTCTAACCCAAGTTCCTATGGGAAATACAACTGTATGTCAAGGAGGGCCCTGCTCACTTCTTTCCAATTGCCCTCCTGCCCTACTCACCATTGCCCCGCTTATCCATTCTTTAGCTATTTCTGTGCCACTTGGGGAATTCCTCCCCACGCTCCTCACCCTACCTCAGATGTGTCCCCTACCCCATCTTAGAGAGCAGGAGTGACAAGGACTTCCCTCATCCCTGCATATCTTGGTTTCATCACCACAGCTACTATTGGGTCACAAACAATGGAGTTAGAACCTTCCTCTCCCAAGAGTCTTAGGCCAGGAAGGGCCTCCTTTTCCTGGGTGCCTGGAAACCCCAGGCCCCAGGGTCCTCTTTGTTCCCTTCCTCTCCCTCATTCCCATCTTTTTCCCATCATGATCTCCCTACCCCTCCATTTTGTGTCCCTTTTTTTTCCTCCTCCTTGAAGGACAACATTCCCAGATGAAGGAGAATGGAAGAACCTGAAGAATCAGACACAAGCCTAGTCTAAATGGCGGTCCAACAAAAGTGTGGAGCTTAAGGCAAAAAGAGAAAGATCTCCGGTGACATTCCTAATCTTCCAATACAGGTTCACCTGCAGGTGGGTGATCTGGGGACTATCCTCACTTTCAGGAAGCTCCCAGGCTGAGGAAATACATGCACGAGTCATCACGCACGTGCGCGAGCACACACATGCATACACATACACATACACGCAAACACACAGAATCCCTGTCCTAAGGCAATCCCATCTGTTATTTCCAACAGAAACCAAAGGAAACATTTAATTATGAAAAAACCAAGTATATGGGGGAGTTTCCCTAAAGTCCGCACAGTTTTAAAAGCTTAAAACTGCACAAAGGACTTTTGAAACACCCTGTATATACTTTCTCACATATGCTGATTGGATGGGTGCTATGAAAGAACAGACTTATAAACAATAGAATGGAAGCTCCCTGAGGTCATGGAGGAGAGAAGGGGTCTCTTTGGGGCACAGTTCTGGAACCAAGGGGATGGGAACTTTTTCTCTTCATGACCCCAGCACCTAGTACAGTTCCTGGCAAAAAGTAGGTGCTTAATAAATGCTTTTTGTGTTGGAAACAGCTGGACAGATGAGAGAGGCAGATACACATATACACACATACACACATATTTATGTGAAATATTATCAGATTACAGGTATAGGATAGGGAAGGAGGAGGAACAAGGCAGAGAGAGAAAAGCCACCTCCTCCTCCCTTGTCTGGGGTTTGCCTCTTATGACCGAAACATCCAGGAATAGTATCCATTCTTCCCTCCATCCTGATTTCCTTCTTGGGCTCTGAGCTGTGTGGCAGTTTCCCCTCCCCACCCCTTCCTCTCTTTCTCTCTTGTTGCTGGGTCTTCTTTCCTTCTTTGGACTTTTCCTCCATGTCCATTTCTTCTCCATATACTTTTCAAGTTGTCAGGGCCCCAAAGTAAATGAGCATTGATTTAGTATTGTTGCCACCAATTAGGCAAATATGTTAAACATACAAAAACCAAGGAAAGGAGATAGCAATCATCCCCAGACACGAGATTCTTCCATTTGAAGATTTATTAATGAAGCAAGAATCTATTATTTATGAAGTGCTATCAGCTCCAATAGGAATGCATTCGCACACTCACCCAGACTTACCCAGACAATTAATCATTTAATCATTTAGTCACACATGCATGTGCAATCAATGGTTATTAGACGGGTAAACTCCCAAAGGAGATCCAAGCTCTCCCTGCCTGGTGCTGCAAAGCCTTCTATTAGTGGGATAGAGAATGGACCTGTTAGAGGCATAGCCCTGGGACTCTGGGGCTAGTCCTTCCATGGGGACTGTCAACTGAGACACTTTCCAAATGATTCTGGCAGTGGTCTGGATTGGTTTGACCACAGATGTGGAATGGAAGCACCATGAACTAGGAATTTTGAAAGAGACAAGACAGAGAGAAAAATGGCATTTGAGGATGTCGTGGAGGCCATGACTACTTCCTACAGCTCGCCTTCACCTGGGCTGGTGGAAAACTTTGGGAAGATTTTCCTCCTTCCTCCTGACAGCTACTGTGATTTCAAAAGCACAATTCAATACATTGCAGGAGACAAACCCCTTCACTCTCTTCTTGCTAGGAGGAGCCAGAGGCCTGAGGAGCCCACAATGTGCTTTTCCATTCATCCAAGCAGCAATGTTCCACTTCAAAAAGACCACCCTGCTAGACTGCTGGTAGCTGCCCCTTAGATGGCTAGTGTCCATCCAAGTAGCATGACTGAAAGCTATCCCTCTCTCTTCCGTCCCAGTACCTATGATGCTGAATATTAAACAGGCAGACCTTCTGATTTCATGTTCTCAACTCAGGAGAGTGAAGGGATCAAAACCAGACCCCAACCATTTGGAGGTGGGAAATGTGCTCTGTGATACCTGGAGCTAACACTCGATTTTATCATACTTTTGCTAATTTAATCAATTGAACTATTTCTTTAACTGCAAACTTGAGGCTGAGGAATTTTGTCAACCACTGGCAAGAATTAAGAGGAAAGAGGGATTTTTCAGTGAAGTTAGGGTACAAGAGCCAATGAGTATAGAGTCTTGGAGTATTATGTGCCCCTCCCCAGTGAATTTGTGGGATTCAATCTTTTACTGCAGAATGCTCCCACAAGCCCATGTCATGGGATCCTTTCTATTCAAAAAGTTCTATTTGGCTTTGGCTCAAAAAACCCTTTCACTAACTCCAATGCTTTCTCTCTTCTGCTAAGTTTTTGCTAAGCCTGGGACAATCCCCAGCTTTTGTCTCCCCCTCCTTCTTGTGATGTTCCTTTTCTTCATTGTCTCCAACTTCCATCTGTGGCGGCCTCAAGCTGGGTGGGGTCCTTGCCTAGGGTTGTTCTCAGCAGGGTGTCTTTTCTGTGGTCACTAGCCCTTTATCCATTTCCTGGCAACTCAGCAACTTGGTGATTTTCACAGAAAACTTTCACACAGGCAACACAACAGACTTAACACATTCCCACAATCACTGTATTTCTGGTTAATATTTTTTTTCCAGCAGGAACTAAGTCCATTCTCATAGTCTCCATGTTTCTTCTGACTTTCATAGAAATGAATCAGATCCATAATTACTCTCGTGGTTGCTTCTTTATACCATTAATAAAATTAGCTAGTTCAGTTACATATTTACTCTATACCTCCAAGGATTTGGGCAGGGGAGGGGCGGGGCGGGGCGGGGTGGGGGTAGCATTATGAAAAAAGTACTGGATTTAGAGCCATAGGACCTGAGTTCACATCCCAGCTCATCTGTGAGCCAACAGTTGTTCTACCTCCCTGACCCTTGGTTTCCTCATCTGCAAAAATGAGAGTATTGGACTACGTGGCCTCCCTTCCAAGTTTAAATATATCATCCTATCATCCTATTGAGACCCTGAAATACAAAGGCAAGCAATGCAGGTCCTTCCTGGAATGAGTTCGACTTGAGGCTTCTTTCAGCCAGAGATAAGGTTTATTTAAGAATCCACCCTATCGTGACACTTGTATTGACAAGCCAGCGAGACTGAATTTGAGCATTGGCCAGACTCTTAAGGAATCTGAGCATTTTAATGAGAGGCAAGATGGACCTTATATACAGAAAGACTGTGGGAAGGATCTAGGAGTGGCCAAGTAATCTGGGGTGACTGGGAGGTAACAGAGAAGGACCAGAAGGGCCGGGTGCCATGTGGAAGGGGTCTAAATGGAATCAAGGAGTGGCAGTCTAGACCTTGGCCTCATAGGAAAGTCCAGGAGCTTTTCCTTTTTTGGGGTCCAGATCCCAAAGACATGGTCTTTTCCTGTTGGGGGTTCAGATCCCATCCCCATCAATCCCATCTCTGTCTGATACAAATCATAATCCCTTTACCACATAGTAATCATTCAAAGGACCTTTGGTTTCAGAGACAGGGTTGTTTTTTTTTCTTACACAGAATAGATCACAATCCAGTCACATTCTCTAACTCTGTGTGACCATTGTCCATGAACTCCCACAACTCCTCTGAAGATGGTCTGCCCAATGTGCTGGGGACCTTCCTTTAGGTCTCAAGACATTGCATGAACACCAAAGGAACACTTGGGTTTGCTCATCACTTATGCATGATGAACCTTTCTGGTCTTAGTGAGGCTGGTCTTGAGATAACATATCTATAGTCTATTACCTGGTACCCAACAATGATTGGGAGCTCCTTGAGAGCAGGGACTGTCTTTTGACTATCCCCAGCACTTAGTATAATGCCAGGTGCGTAAGAAGCCATTGTTTACTAGTGTCCCCTTGGTGATGCTATATGGCTGCAGGTCCTGGAATGTCAACATCAGAAGAATCAAAGTTGTGGGAGATCCAAAGAGTAACAGATCACAGCGCTAGAGCTAAAAAGGGGCCATCTAATCCAAACTCTTCATTTTACAGATGAAAAAACTAAGGTCCAGGCTAGTTAAGAGACTTGCTCATGGTCCCATACTTAGATAATTCATGTCAGAGGCAGGATTTGAACTCAGATCATTTGACTCCAAAGCCAGTGCTCTTTCCCCTATTCATTGCTTCATAGTGGGCTGCAGAATATTTCCATTAAGGACCTACATGCAAGTCATGGATTAACAGACAGCATCAAGGAAATGTATAATCTGAAAAGGATGCGAGTCAGTCAAATAGTGAGAGAATGTGATGATGGCTAGAGACTCCATAGGGTTGCACTGATACCCAGGAATTGTAAATATACCTAGAGAAAGGCTTTCCAGCACCATGGATAGTTCTTCTGTGGCTCCACCCCACTGGGCCGTTGTGAATATAGCACTTATTCCACTATGATGGTGGACATAGCACCTGACCTCAGACTGTCCATCTCCAGCCTGGCCCCTGCTTTTGACTGGGGATCCTATTTGTAATAAAATTAATAGTAACAACTACTGACATTTGCAGAGCCTTTTAAGGTGAGCAAAATCCACTCATTTACATGACTTCCTCTGACCCTAAAAATAATTCAGTCAGGTTGGTACTACAGTTGTTATTATCTAAACTTTACAGCTGAAGAAACTGAGGCACAAAGAAGCTAAGTGACGAGCATGGTCCTACAGTTAGCCGATGTCAGAGCTCATTCAGCATCTTGTGTCCATCACTTCTCTGTCAGGAGTTAGGTAACATGATTCATAATGAGTCTTCAGGAATATTGGTTCGTCATTGCCTTGATCAAAGTTCCTAAGTGTTTCAAAGTTGTACATCTTCACAATATTCTTATCATATAAATTGTTCTCGCTTTGCTCACCTCACTCTGTATCAGTTCACACAAATCTTACCAACTTTCTCTGAAACCATTTCTTTCATCCTATTTTATAACACAATAGCATTCCTTTACATCTATATGCCATCACTTTTTTACATTTAGATACCATTCCATAATTGATGGCACCTCTTAGTTTCCAGTTCTTAAAAAGTGTGACTATAAAAAATTTGTACATATAAGTCCTTTTCCAGATATAGAATTTGGACCCAGGTTTCTCCTGAAGCTAGTGAAAAGATAACTAGCAATATATGTATAAGGTAGTGCCCTTTTTTATGTAAACATTTCTTTACTGAAAGGTACAGAAAAAGGATATTTTTGTGATAAACACAGAGAAAAACAGCTTTATGAGAGACACAGATGGTACTGAGAGGACCTGAGAGAAAAGTTATCCCTCAGAAGCAAAATTACTGAAAGATGGTAAAGATGGTTGCAGTTCATTGTTTTCCAGAAGCTAATTTATATGTAATAGGTCGACTGACGCATGAGGTCCCATTAGAAGCTGCATACAGAATACAGAAAATAAAAGCCCACAGAGCTAAGATAGCCAACAGAAGTAAAGAAATATAGCAGAAACAGAAAATAATAGCAGCTGCTTTGAGCTGACCCCATTTGAGACAAGCTGACTACAAAGAGACTTAGTAGTTAATGTGGGGAGCTAATCTGAATGGAAGAGGGCTCTGATGCTGGGAGCTGATTGGAGATAGCAGAATTCACTGCTGTTTGAAGCACTGACGGGATAGGTCTTTCTCTCTAGCACCATTAACTTCTTGAGTGAGGGAAGGCTCATCTACCTTGCCCTTCACTGACCTCTGTGGTTCAAGAGAGGTGAAACGTCTCACAGTCCAGCGAGTTAACCTGATTAGCATTGCAGTTGCAGAACTGATTTTCTTTGAAAGAGTATAATGCTGCCTCAGCACCAAGCCAAGAAAGGAGGGCTGGGAAGCTCTGGAGATCCCAGGCTTAAGATTGCTGTTTACTTACATCAGCAACAGAATGGAGAAGCCCAGAAAGAGGAGTAATACAGCCTGGCAGGTGACAAAGGGTACAGACTGTTCCCTAAAGAAACAAAGACACTGGGGGCTCTAGTCCAGAGACGTGAACCCAGACATGGGCTTTTCTACTCATGTTGTTTCTATAAGTTTGTGCTCTCTCCTATGTGTCTCCTATGCGGCGGAGTGTGAACAGGTTTGTAAGTTTGTGCTCTGTCCTATGGGCCTCAGTGGTGGAGTGTGAACAGGTCTATGGAAAAACTTATGATTATTATAGCTTGGGCTCCTATTTGTAAATGTTTCCTAATTAAAAGTCGTCATCTTGGCTGATTTGTTTAACTGGGAAGCACAGCAGCAGGGACTGAGAAGTCAAAATATGTCTCCCTAAATACCAAGGCCACCCCCAGGACACTAAGAGTAAGTTGCAGCTCACCCTTTTGAAGAATCACCCTAACCAACCATCATGGGCATAGATGGGATGAGTGAACCAGTCTCATCCTAGAAAGAAAGAGTCTAGAGAGAGCTGGGAGTCACTTGCACTACCCAAGGTGGAATAGACCAGCAGTGATTCTCACATTGGGTATATTGGGTTCAGTGCCTACTTATCCCTTACTTTCTCAGAGCCTGAAGCTCTGGAAATATCAGACAAATGTTCTGCCCAGCATAGACCTGGAGTTCTATCTCTTCAGAGGAAGCAGGATAGGATAGTCAGGGAAGGGTTAATTCTCCCCAGAGGGTGTGGGTCCTGAGTTGGGTCTTAAAAGATTTGAATAGACAGAGAGAAGGAGGGAAAGTAGGGGGAGGGAGAGCTCCTAGTTTTGTTTTTTAAATAAAGCAGACTTGGTAGAGTGACAAACTGAGAGAGACAGAGACAAATAGCCAGGCAGAGACAGACAGACAGAGACAACTAGCCACACAGAGACAAAGAGACAGAGACAAATAGCCACACAGAGACAGAGAGACAGAGACAAATAGCCAAGCAGAGACAGAGACAAATAGCCAGGCAAAGACAGACAGAGACAGAGGCAGAGAGAGACAAATAGCCAGGTAGAGACAGACAAAGACAGAGACAAATAGCGAGCTAGACAGAGAGGCAAAAAGACGAAGGGAAGATATGTTATCTACAGAAATCCGTTCAGTCCTGCTTCACCCCTCAAGTTTCTCCCCTTTCCAACCTCTCACCCTCTCTCGTCATGCCAGGCCTTTCTGCCACAAGTCCCACAAGTCAGAAAAAAATCACAAGAATCTACCAGATGAAATTTACTTACACTTATCCCAGTAGAGGGGGTGAGTATCCTGGGTCTCATTCTCTTCTCTCTGTACCCTAATCCAGGGAGCAAGGCTAGCCAGAGCCTGCCAGTGACTATCCTGAAGGGGTTAATAGGGAGTGTTTGTAGCAGCCCCTGTCACCTAGGAGAGGAGAGAGCGTGGAGGCAAAGCCCAGCAGGAATGATCCAGCCACCCAGGGTAGTATTGGAGGTGGGTGGGGGGAGAGGAGTGTTCACTTGACCAGTGCAGCTCCTAGGGGAGGAAAGCAAGCCAACCACCCCAACCTGTCCCCTTGCAGTGGTAGCAGGTCCTCAGGATGGCCTCAGCAGCTAGAAGAGTGAGGTAGTTATACCAGTTAACTAAGTGTGGAAGGGAGAGATAGAGGGAAGGTTCAGGAAGGAATTCAGGAATCCAGTGGGCTGGGGAGGTGGGGTTGGAACTAGTTTTGCCATGGAGATGGATCCTGAAGAGTGAGCAGAATGGGGCGAATGGAGTTCTGAGGGGGTGAGAGAGAGAGAGAGAGAGAGAGAGAGAGAGAGAGAGAGAGAGAGTGAGAGAGAGAGAGAGAGAGAGAGAGAGAGAGAGAGAGAGAGAGGAGAGACAGAGAGAAAGAATAGAGAGAGAGAGAGAGAGAGAGAGAGAGAGAGAGAGGAGATCAGAGAGGTCAGGATCAGCATAGAAGCAGCTCAGAAGGGAATCTCCCAGCGTGGTCAGCCTGTCACAGGGCCCCAGGGATAGCGAGGTTGAAGGAACGCAGGGAAGGGAAAAGATCCCAGACTTGAATTAATAGATCAGGAACCAAGGAAGTAGCATTAGGTTTGACCCATAGGTCAAGACTTGGAAGATGAGTGAAGGGTCATTCGCCACCAGCCCCTCCAGGTCCCAACCCAGTGGCAGGACAATGTCTGGACTCCCAGATCCCCCAATACGCAGCATTCGACCTTTTAAGTCCAGTGAGCAGTACCTAGAGGCAATGAAAGAGGACCTGGCTGACTGGCTTAGGAATCTCTACGAGCTGGATATTGACTCGGCCAACTTCCTGGAGATGCTGGAGACCGGCCAGCTGTTGTGCCAACATGCCAATGCAGTCACCCAAGCTGCGCAGGACTTCCTGACCCAATCTCCAGCTTTGGCCCAGAAAATTTGGCTGCCCAGATCTGGGGTTTGCTGCAATGGGGCAGCCCAGCCAGGTACCTTCCAGGCTCGGGACAATATCTCCAACTTCATCCAATGGTGCCGGAAGGAGATGGGCATCAAAGGTAAACACCTCATCATGACCCACCCTGAGACAAGGCTTCTTTGGAGACCAATAGAGTATAATGAGAAGAGCATGGGGCTGGCACCTGGGAGACCTGTGTTCTAGCTCAGCTAGAGGCAACTAGGTGCCATAGCGGATAGAGAATTGAACTTATTAGAAAGAAGTAACTTGCCAGTTTTTTTTTCTTTTTGACAAAAGCTGAACTTGTCAAGAAGAATTCAAATCCTGCCTCAAATAATGACTAGCCTTGTGATCCTAGGCAAGTCACTTAATTTCTCACAGCCTCAGTTTCCTCATCTATAAGATGGGAATAATACTCTACCCTACCTACCTCAGTGGGCTGAGGTGTAAAAAGCCCTTTGCCAAGTAGTATACAGATGCCGGTGTTCTATAAAGAGCACAAGACTGGTACCGGAGAGTCTTGGTTTCTAGTAATCAACTAGCTATGTTAACTAGCCACTTACCATTGCTAAGATAGTTCATCTCTCTGGGTCTTAGTTCCTTTATCTCATAGGAAGCAATAAAACAAACACTGAAATGATTGGCCTAGATAGTGACCAAGGTCTCTGTCCTACCTCGTAGCCACTGAAAGTCACTTCCTCTTTCAAAAGTGTTAGATGTTGTGAACCCCTCACAGCCAACGAAGCCCATCCCCAGAGGTCAGACCCCAATGCAGATTATCTCCGGGGACTAAAGGCCATCGCTGCTCCATTGACCCTGGAAAACCCACACAGAGCAAGCTTCAGGGTCCAATCCAAAGATCCCTGTTCTCCTCTTGGGGCTCTGTCTGTGCCAAATTGTAATAAACCACTCATATCTTATACCCACATCTCTCTTCCTCATACTTCTAATGCCATTTCAGAAGTGGGGGTGAAAAAAGGAAGCAACTGTTTCCTGTAACCCCCTTGAGGGCAGGAGCTGGTCTTAGTTTCATCTTTGTAACCCCGGTGCTTAGCAGTATCTCGTCCATTTATCTGTCTGTCTGTCTCCATTTCTCTTCCTATTTGTCTGTTTACCTATCTGCCTGTCTGTCTGTCTATCCACCTCCCTACTTACCTATCTATCCATCCCTGTCTATCTATCTCTATCCTTTTTTGTATCTACTTATTTGTTCATTCATTAGCTATTCATCTTTATATCTGCTTTTTCATTCATCTATCTGCTTACTTGTTAATTCATTTATTTATTTTGTGGGGTGCTAGATCTGTGATTTCACGGACATGGTGAACTCCCAATGAGGAAATTCTCTCTACCAATCAGGAAGTTATGGTATTGTGGACAGAGCACAGATTTTGGAGTCAGAAGAGGACCTGGGTTCATATCCTGCCCCTGATGCTCAACACCTATGTAACCTTACACAAGGCACTTATCTCCCTGTGCCTGAGTTTCCAAATCAGCAAAATGAAGAGGTTGAACCAGATGATCTCTGAGGCTCCTTCCAAGTCTGTGTCCATGATTCTATGATCTATGTATCTATTATCTGAGGCACTCAGTGTTTAAGTGACTTGCCTAGGGTCACACAGCCAGTATGTGTCAGATAGCTTGAATCTAAGCCTTCCTGACTGATGCCCAGCTTTCCACCCACTATATCTTGGCATCTTAAATGCTTAGAAGGTGCTTCACAGCATCTTTTAGGTGCTGTTAAAAGGATGCTAACAGCAAACAGTCACTTGTCGAATTAAATTGAAAAAAATTTGAGAATGTGAAAAGCTGGGATGAAGAGGGTACCATGAGAGATTAACCCTTTTCTTGATACAGCCCTATAGCTACCCTTCTAATGGCAATCTTTTAGGTAACCTGCTGCTCCTTAACAAACTCCATCCTTTTCTGTCAAGTGGACCCCATTTTGTCCAGTCCTCTGTCTTCAGGCTGAACTGAATATCGTGCTCTTAAGGGATTTTTTTGGATGGGTGTAGGTTGGGGGGAGCATTATTATATCAATGTGGGGAACTCATTGTAGAAATCCCCTTCACAGATGCAGTTATAATACATCTGAAATTTACAGTCTTAGGGAGTTGCCTACAGCACTCTCTAAGGCTATGTAGTTTGCCTATGTTTACACAACCAGGATAGGTTAGGATAGGATAGAGGCAAGACTTGGAACCAGGTTTTCCTAACTCCAAGGCCAGGACTCCATCCTAGGCTCTGTTTCCTCCCACCTGGGAGATAACATAACCCAAATGTTCAATGACCACCGAGGTCTCTTTGAACTTTGAAATGGGCCTCAGTTTCCTCATCTGTAAAATAGATTCCCCAAGATAAAGGTGTAAAGATGATCTCCCAAGTCTCTCCCAACTCCGATATTCTAGGAGTCTAAGATCCCATATGTCTTGCTGAGCCCTAACCCTACCTTGAAAGCCTGACAATGGTCACCCCAAGAATCTCCCCTTTTCCTAGAAGGGTCACTCTTCCAAGAAGGAAAGGGAAAAGGAGGAAGAGACTGATCACCTAGATGACCACCCCCTGCTAATCTCCCTTCCTCTCTGGCCCACAGAGGTGCTGATGTTTGAGACAGAGGATCTGGTGCTTAGGAAGAACGAAAAACATGTGGTTTTGTGCCTGTTGGAGCTGGGACGGCAAGCCTGGAGGTTTGGGGTAGCAGCTCCCACCCTGGTGCATCTGGAGGAGGAAATTGAGGAGGAGCTGCGGCAGGAGCTGGCCCTGCCCCCACCTGACCCTCCTCCACCAGCTCCCCCTGCCCGCCAAGCCTGCCACTTCAAAAACTTGGACCAAATGGTGAGGGATGCAGGGGCAGGAGGAAGGGCTAACTACATACACCCTTCAATTCTTCCCTGACCTTCCCTCCCAGCCACCAGTCCCCACCACCACCACATGATTACCATGGTGGGGGGAGGTGCCAAGGTCCAGAGTTGTGACAGCTCTTGGGGTGACTGATCTCTCTAGTTTCCCAGAACCAGAAAGGCAGGAGCTCTGGGATCGAGTCACTAATTCTGTCACTGACTTGCTGTGTGAGTGTGACCTCAGGCAAATCACTTCTCCTCCCTAGACCCTATCTGTGAAAATGAAGGTTTTCTAAAGTCCCTTAGACATTTTACCCTCTAATTTATCCTGCTCCTCCTGAACCACTTGGTAATGACTGCTCTCTGCTCCCTCCTGCTCTGAGCCTAGGTCTCAGCTGATCTCTTGAGTAAGCTTACCAGAGAAATGCAGCAATACTCCATAGTTCTGCTGCTCCTTTCTCAGCCCTGCATGTGTGTGTGAGAGAAGGAATGGGATGGAGATCGAGTTTAGAGAAGTGCTCCTAATGGGGAATACAGGGAGTCCTCTGGGAGCTCACTTCCTGCCTTTCCTTGCAGGTGCAAAATCTGGTGAGTCACTGTACCTGCCCCGTGCAGTTCTCTATGATCAAGGTGTCTGAAGGAAAATACCGAGTGGGGGATTCCAACACACTCATCTTTGTCAGGGTGAGTTCCTGCCGGAAAGCTGGTGGGAGTTGGGGTAAGGGTAGGTGGGTGGGTGGGATGGTCTAAAAACCTCTCTCTGCTTCCTCTGGTAAGGAGACTTCCTCAGCCAAGGTTGGGAGGTACTTTGGCATAGACTCACACCACTTCTCCTGGGCTGGGATGGGAGGTGGTAGGGAAGGGAGGGAGTACCCTGAGGTAGAGAGTAAGACTGAATGGTTGTTCTTTCAGATTGCTAGGGAGTGGGCAGTTAATACAGATACAGTAAGGAGAAGAGGAGTCACTTTCTGAGTATCTTGAGGGGAGGAATTGAGTGATACTTCTGCTAGGGAGTCAGGAGCCTCTCAGATAATTCCTGGAGACTCATGACCTGAGAGAGTTGTGAAGCCCCTCCAACCATGTGGCAGCTGGATCAAGATGCCCATAGGAGGAGGAATGCTGGCCAACCCTTCCCATCTGGAGAGAGGCTGAGCTTAGGGATACAGGGAGGATGGTACTGACTTCCCACAGCACCCTCACCCAACTCACCTTCATGCCCAAGGCAGAGGAGGGAAAGATCCATGTGGTAACAGGTGAGACTGGATTCATGCTTCCTGCTGGTAAATGTATATGTGTATGTAAATATGCATATATCTGTATGTATGTAGATGTGTGTGTGTGTCTGTCTGTCTGTGTGTGTAACTTGTATTTTTGGAACATGGCCCCTATATGCACTGAGCCCAAGGGCAAAGTCGGAAGGTCAGATGTTCACACCAATAGGAAAAACCCTCCGACATACTCTGTGTGTATATATATGTCTGTGTGAATACTCATATGTGTGTGTATAAGTGGCAAACATACATAGTGAGGAAGAGATAGGTCAATGATTGGGGTCTGGGCTACAATCCATATTACACGTGAGAGTGCATGTTCGAGATCAAGGCCATGTTGTATTGTGGGATGCACACTGGCTTTGTAGACAGCGGTATTGTGTTTAAATCCTCAATATTTTCTAACTGTAAGACCTTGAGGAAATCACTTTACCATCCTGAGCCTCGGTTTCCTAATCTGTAAAATAAGGGGGTTATACTGGGTGGTCTCTGAAGTCCTTTCTAGTTTGAAACATGTAGATGAGGGAATTGAGGCTCTGAAGGGGTTAATGACATTGCCCAAGGTCACTAAGCCAGTCAATGTCAGCCTGGCCCCAAGCCCAGGGCTCTCCCACCTCCAAGGCCAAAGTCCTTTCCTTTACCCCATCCTACCTAGGCCTGGGCTTAGGGAACGGGTTACAAATGAGGATGGCAGCAGCTGTCCCAGGGCAGGATCCCAAGAAGACTAGGTCGAGATGAAGCCAATAGAGGGCAGAAAAATGTAGGCTGGGGAAAGCTAGGGACCAGCAATCCCTTTCCGCCTGTGTTTTCTCATTTAACATTTAAAAAGTACTTATTAAGTGCCTACTATGTGTCAGGAATTGCACTAGGTAATGATAAAACAAAGAAAAATAATGAAATATCTCTTACCCTCAAGGAGCTTACACTGGGGGGTTGGGGGTGGGGGGAGGAGACTGGCACTTATACAGAGAAATAAAGGATGTATGCAAAACAAGTACCAAGAGGGTGGATCCCTAACAACTGGGGGAGGGGAGCATTAGGAAACGCATCGCTGGAGGTGGTGCATGAACTAGATACTAGGGTTGAGAAGAGAAGGGAGAATGTCACTGGCATCGGGGACAGCCTGTGCAAAGGCATTGAGACGAGAGAAAGATTGTCGTGAATGAGGAACTGGGAAGGAGGTCAGTTAAGGAAGGACCCATAGGGCATGCTGAGCAATATGTAACCAGCCTGGAAACATAGGTTGGATTGAGATTGCGAAGGGCTTTAAATGGTAGATGAGTTTGTAGTTTATCCTAGAGGCGACAGGGAGCCACTGAGCATTTTTGAGCAAGGGAGTCACAGAGTCAGAATGGTGTTTTAGGAATGTCAACATGGCAGCTGTGTGGACGATGAGGGAAGAGGCTGGATACGGAAAGACAACTGAGGAAGCTCTTGTAAGAGGCCAGGCGAGAAGTGATAAGAGCCTGAATTTGGGTGGTTGTGGCATGAGTGGAAAAAAGAGATTGGATGTAAGACGGTGTAATGGCAGAGATGCCAAGATTTGGCAACTGATTGCCTACTGTGTTGAGGGAGACAGAAGAGTTATAGAAGATGACTCAGAGTATTGACCTGGGTGGCTGCAATGATGGTGGCATCCTCAGCAGAAACAGGGAGGTAGAGGGGAGGGAAAGGAGTAAAGGCTGAACTATAGTCAGCTTTGCAAATTCAAGGATGCCTTTTACCACAGGCTGAAGGGCAGATGCCCAGAGAGGGCTTTTCCTTCTTGAGTCTTAACACAAGCCACTGTAAAATCTGGAAATCATAAATGTCATTTATACAGCATTTACCAGTTGATTTTATGTCTATCATCTCATTAGATACGAACACCTTGGTGAGGTAGATCCTACGGGTAATATCACTTCCATCTTACAGGTCAGAAAACCGAGGCTCAAAGAGGTCAGGTGACTTGTAAGCAAAGGCTTGTTAAGATGTGGAATGTGAAGTCAAGTTCAGCATTCTTTCCGCTAAACCAAAGTGCCCCTTCACGTGAGCCAGACAATCAAGATTAAAGCAGAGTGGGGAATTAAGGATGGAGTTTCCCAAACCGATCACTACATGAAATGTTGAGAAATGGCCACTGACGTCAAGAATGGGTATATCCGTGGGAGTTCACCCAACAGAGCCTACAGATGAAGGAGGGAGTCCTCGAACTGTATTCACTGATCCCTTCCAGGCTAGAGTGTGACATGCATCCGTGGCTAATGCAGAAATACGTTTTGCAAGATTTCATATGTATATGGAGTATAGTATTTCTTGCCTTCTTGCCCTCTCAGTGGGTAGGGAAAAGAGAGGAGGAAGGGAGAAATTTGGAGTTGAAAATAAAAATCAATTTTAAAAAAGACTTGTGCATGTCCATGAGATGCAAGCTGGGAGGTCACACGTGTTGAGACATCCCTTAGCATGAGGCACTCCATGGCAGCACAGCTCAAGGCGATGCCCCAAGCCAAGTCTGGGTGGGCATTGGGTGTCCTATCAGAAGCAGCCAGGTGACCGTAGAGAGAGTACTAGATCGGGAATCAGGAAGATCTGAACTCAAATCCAGCCCCATACACCCATTACCTTTGTGACTTAAATCATTTAGCATCTGCCTCAGTTTTCTTATCTATAAATGAGGAAACTCTAAGTAATATAATAGTGCCTACCCTCTGGGGTTGTTGTAATGATAAAATGAGATATTATAGTTATAAAGTACTTTGCAAATTTTAAAGTGTCATATAATTGTTGGTGGTGGCCAATCATTTCAGTCATGTCTGACTCTTTGCAACCCCATATGAGGTTTTCTTGGAAGAGGTATTGGGGTGGTTTGTGATTTCCTTTTCCAGCTCATTTTACAGATGAGGAAACTGAGGCAAACAGGGTTAAGTGACTTGCCCAGGGTCACAAAGCACTAATAGCATATGAGGTCGGATTTGAACACAAGTCTTCCTGACTCCAGGCCTGGCACTCTACCACTGTGCCACATAGCCACCCGTGTGCCCCCATAGCTGCTCTTTCACTGCTTGGAGTATTCTCTCACAAATACATGTTGAAATAAATGTGCATTGAAGGACATACATAGACATGTGCTGCAAGCTGGGAGGTCTCACCTGTTGGGATGTTCCTTAGCATGAGCCCAGGTCCTCTGTGGTAGCACAGCATTAAGGCAAAGTCCTGATCCAAGTCTTGGTGGGACATTGGTCCCTTCATCCCTCTCCCCTCTAATCTCACCTTTATCCCTGGCAGATCTTGCGAAGTCACGTGATGGTCCGAGTAGGGGGTGGCTGGGACACACTAAGCCATTACCTGGATAAACACGACCCCTGCCGATGTACCTCTCTCTGTGAGTCTCTTCCAGCCACTGAGGCCACTCCTCTACCTAAGGCCATCCTCTTTGTAGTGGGTGGAAGGCATAGGGGAGGGCATGGTAGAGGGTCCTGGGACAGGAAGCAGGACTAATCCCCAAGTTTTGAGGAGGTACTGGGGGCTGGATAGCTCCTTTCACCCCGAGAAAAAGAGAGAATAGCTTCTAGAGAACCGCAGGTTGGAGGCCTGGCTGGGAGTCATGGTCTTGGGCGATTGAGAGTCCTGAAGACCCACCAGAAGTAAATGGGAAGCTGGTAGAGGGAGTAGTTGAAATTCCAAGAACTACCACCAGGTGGCAACCAAACACTGGGATAGATGAGATGATGCTACTTAAATCCGGTAGGGAGAAGGGAGGGTCTAGTTCTTTGGGTCTCTATAGTGTGGGAAGTGGGATAGGGAATGGAAGGATGATAACGGGGTGGGGGTGGGTGATATCAGCGGATGCTGAGCCCTCTTCCCCCTCTCTGCTCCCCCACTCCTGGTGGGGATTGTTTTGGCAGCTCACAAGATGGGCAGCCCCCAGAAGCCGCAGATTTCCCTAGTACAGCATGAGGTGAGAGTACAAGCGGGTCCTGCACAACCTCAGCCCATTCTGACCATCAGCCGCTCCCAGAGCCCTCTGCCCCCAGTGGATTGGAAGACATATACACCTCCAGGCCGCAAGCTGCGACATCCCACCTCCTGCTCCCCAAGACCTCATGATAGGTGGGGGGCAGGTGGAGGGTCTCCAGGAGAGACAGCTGCACCTCAGAGGTATGGAGGGGGAACAGAGTATCTCCCTTTCTCCCTTGGCACCCCCCATTCTCAGAACAACTCCCTAGTTCTCCCCAGTCTCCCTTTCACCTCTTTCCCATTTCCCTCTACGCCCCAATCCTGGACACTTGATTTTTTGCCTTTTCCCTGACATCACCCCCTCCTGCTCATCATTATTGAACATGAAATGTTAGATCTACAAGAGACTCTTAGAAGTCATCCAGTCCAGCTTCCTCAGCTTCAAGATTGACTCAAGTTATTGGTAGAATCAGGGTCTCTGACACCCGACCTAGTGCTGTTCACCAACACCCTTGGGAAGAGTCAGAAAGCCAGACCTACCTAGTCTTCTAACTCTTTCCCTTCCCAGTGGGGAAAATAATGGAAGTGAGGGGGTGAGAGAATATTGAGCCTGGAGAAGTGGAAGGAGAGACAACTATCATATTCACATCAAAGGGAGAAGATGGTTATCCTAAAGGGTGGAGATTAGTCCATTTCTATCCAGTGGGCAACAAAACATAATGAAATCAGAGCTGAATAGATTTCACCTGGACGCATCTCACCCAGTGAGCAAGGAAGATAGGGTGAGGATGCCTCTTTCTCCAGAATAAGAGGTCTTTGGAGGGTTGGGGAGAAGCCATCTTCCCCAGAGGCAAGGGGCTGGATGAGACTACCCTACTAGAACCCCTTGAATCTATTGCAGGAGCCGGGAAAGATCATCCACCCCATCCCATCAGCTGTCACCAGCTGGAGACATATCCTCCAGATCCCAGTCCTCACTCACACAAATCTCGTCCTGTCGGCAATCACCAGCTGGAGATGTATTCCCCAAATCCCAGTCCTCACTGACACGAACAGGCCAGGATTTGCAGCGGGTTCCTTTAGGACAATGGAAAGGCAGGTGCTCACCTGAGGCTTTCAGGGGAGGGACCCCTGCCCACTGGAGCCCTGGAGAGACGGACATCCAAGAAAGATGGGTCACTGATTCTACTCCTCAGAGGGTCTCAGCCCCTGAGATGGCTCCTAAAGAATCACTGGGAAGAGTTCTGTCTACCCTACCTGGTTCCTCCAATCTATCCAAGCCCTTTACCCTCAAACAGTCCCTTCTGGGTACTGGGAAGCCTTCCCAGGATCAGGCACCAAGAATCATTGCCTCCCAACTTAAGGACACTGGGATTGTTCGATCTTCTTCCCCTATTAAAGGGGTCACCAAGATCCCCATCTGCTCAGCTCCTAGTTGCCCAGAATCTGGAAATGGTATCCCAGTTCCTACAACAGAAACAGGGAGAGACCCCACAACCATAAGGGCCAAAGCTGGGGGAAGAAACACCCCTCAGCTCAGAAATGGAAATCAGTCCCTGGAGGTGAGGTCAAGAGGCCAGGATCAGACACTGGGCACTGTAACAGGGGCTGTAAGAGACCATCCACCCAGGCACCAGCACGGAAGACAGACATTTACCACTCTGACCATTGACAAAGCCAAGGAACAGGCACTGTACCAGAGCCTGGAAGATGAGATCTTGACCAATATCGAGGTTCTAGAGGCCAGAGGGGCCCACCCAGGAGTGATTCCTTGCCCCACGGAGCCCTCAGCAAAGCATGTTCCTCGAAGTGGTGTGTACATTCCCCACCCTGGGGCACGGTGGCCAGTGCCTGGGGCTCCTTATGATAGTGTCATTCGAGAACTGGCTCTAGAGCCTCCAGCCCTCCTCAAGGTGGACATGGGTAGCTGGGGGATGCCCACCATGCATACTCCCGAGCTAGACATAGCCCAGAGCAAGTGTGACTCAGAGGAAAACAGGAGCTTGGAAGGGAATGGGATGGGAAGGAAGGCTGGTGCAAGGGTCAGAGGCACAAAAGTGAAAAAAGCGCCAGCTCCAGGAGAACAGGAAGGCCAGTCTAGGGCCCCATTACTTGAGACCAATGGCAATGAAATACCTCAACCCATACCCACCTCAGACTTGGAAAAGTCCAAAGTGCCCACAGGGAAAGGCAGGAGGATGTTGAAGAAGCCAGAGAGGATACCATCCATTTATAAGCTAAAGTTGAGACCCAAGATCCGACCTCGTCGAGACCACCGTCCAGAAAAGCGGCCCTCCCGGATTCCCACTCCCCTGGCCTACCGCCAGAGCCAACCCCGGGTGCCTCCTACCGCCCCTAGGTTGAAGGTTCAGCTGAGCAGTGCAGGAGATGGGGGTTCAGTGGACGAGGAAGAGATCTCCCCATCAGATGTCAGCACTGGCCTGTCCACTGAAAGCCTGAGATCACAACCTGCTGGTCCATCCTGGCTCCCACAGGATGATGAGGAGTCTTGGGTCTGAAATGGTATCCAACCTTGGTCACTCCCTCTGCTCAGTGTGTGGAGATGGGGGCTGGGAGGGACTTTCAGATTTCTGACTCTCCCACCCCACCCCACCCCCAGATGGGAGGTTTCCCTCCTTCCAATCTTTGCCCCAGGGTTTGAGCTAAAAAGTCCAGAGTTCAAATATTGCTTCGGTCCATTCTATTGTGCATCCTCATTTTCATGCTCCATTTTGGAAGGTGGCAGGGGAGACTTCCAAACTGCTATAACCTAGTGTGGCTCCTCCTCCTGTCCTCCAACCAGGAGCCATTTCCTGACCCTCTTCCCTTTATCTCCAGACCTCTGGATCAAGCCTGAGGCTCTTCTCCCAATTAAATTATTAAAGCTACATGCGTCTTTGGAGCAGGCTAATACATGTGTCCTTCTCTGAGTCTTTGGCTGGAAATCAAGTATAGAGCCATAACTAACAGAAGGCAAACTGAGCTTTGCCCCAGAACACTGACATGGGGAGTCATGCTTGTTTCCTCACTTCTTAGTCTTCTGGAGACAGACAATCACCTCCAGTCACCATCTTAGGGTCCTTCCACTATGGCACTGGTCAGGGCCTGCCTCCCTCTTCAACCTTTGAAGAGGCAGGGACAGAGACTCATTTCTATAGTAGTTGAAATTTGCCAAAGATTTTTCTGGATTACAACCTTGTGAAACAAGTTCAGTGATTACTCCTCTCACACAGCTGCGCAAACTATGATTCACGAGTGAACTAGTGTGCCTATGGTCACATAGTTAATCTTGGAGCCAGGATTGGTACCCAAGCCTCCTAACTCCAAACCGGGTGCCTTTATAGTGCCCCACACTACAGGAGGGGGGACTCAGGGATTCCACCTAGGAAGTGGCTGGACACATCAGAACCTTGGAAGGGGAAGAGGGTTGGAGTAAATGGGTAGGTGAACTTTTGTGTCTAAAAAGAACTGAACGTTCTCAGGGTAGTTTGGGATCTGGATTTGGGGATCTGTGGGATGATGTTTTAAAAACTCATAAAGTCTCTCAGCTCATAACAGGCTATGAGCTGGTCTTATAGGTGGGTCTAGGGAGTGGGACAAAGAATAAAAAAAGCGTTTGACCTAAACAGGATGAATCCAGGTTAGACAATGGATTCTCAGTGGATTTAGACTTCAATGAGACTTTAAAGATAATCTAATCCAATGTGAAGAAACCCAAGGCCCAGAGAGGTTAAGTGACTTACCTAAGGTCATACAGCTAGTAAGAAGCTGAGTTGGGATTTGAATCCAGGTCCTCTGGTTTTAAACCTGATGTTCTTTCCTCTACATAGTACTGCTTTATAATATGTTCCCCAGAGGAAGAGTGGAATGGGAAGGGGCAGATTGGTTTTGAAAACTAGGAGACAAGACATCCATCTGAATGCCTTGAATGAAGTACATGAGTAGGGGATGTAGTTCAGATAAACTTCCATCCTATGGATCTCCTTCTCTGAAATTATTACTAGCTCTCCCATATGCCTCTCTTTAAATACACCGTCCTCGAATTTCTGTTCATTGGCTGAGCCCAGTTGGCCAGTACTGGCAGCCGGCCTGTCCTTTGAAAAGGCTCTGGGCTCTGCTTCTTCACTCTCTCTGGAAACCTTAGGGCTCCAGGACTGAGCCCCTTCCCTCACCCCCCACCCCGGAGCTGTCCAGGTATCATCCTCCTACCAAAGATAGATTCGACTCACTCCTCAGTACAGAAACAAGGGAAAATGCTCCCTGATTTTTTTTTTAATCTGACTTCCCATAACAGCGCAACAAGCTTTACAGACACTTCCAGACCCTATGGCCGGAAACCCTGGAGAGGAGGAACAGAGACTGGGGGGGGAGGGAGAAGGGGATCCAAAAATCCAAAGAAGCAAAAGAAGGTGCGGGAGAATAAGTCAGGTGATACATTCGGATAGCTTCCACCAAGGGAGTGTGTGTGTGTGTGTGGGGGGGGAACCAAAGGCCTTGGTCCCCCTGCCCCACTTTTCAGAGGTCACACACCCATCCAGGGAGGATACATTGGAGCTAGAATGTGACAAGGGTAGCCAAGATATCGCTCTTCCTTCCCAACTCTGGTACCCCTGAATGAGGGGCAGCGATATAAGAGAAGGAGGATACGAGGCACTCTCATTTACCCTCCCAACCACCTGAAGGGGTGGGGAAGGGGAGCCATCTCCTCTGTTTCGGAGGGAGGCTCAGAAAGGGAGAGCGACTTGTCTAAGATCACACAGCATGTCAAGGACTAGAAACCAGGAGTCTCGGGTTGCCCAGGTTTAGGGCTTTTACAAGTCTGTGTTAACTCTCTAGGGGAGACTGGGGGACCAGCTGGGGAAACAGAATACCACAGGCCCCTCCCAATGCCCTAGATCCTCATGATAAACTCCTCCACATCCCCAGGGCCCTTCCCAATCTCAACCCCATTTGCAAACCTCACCTTGGACCCAATCTATCTTCTGTCCTGCAAGCTGAGTTCTCAGGCAGTCAGCTTAGACACCCCTGGAGAAATGCCATCCCACTATCTTTACTGCTGAGCACAGATCTGTGGGGTTTAGCTTATTACATGGTCTATCCCTTGGTAGGTGAAACAGCATATATGTGGGGACACAGGATGACTTCTCTCTCCCTCTCGCTGTGCCCCCCAGCTCTGAGAGCCAGCATCCTAGCCCTTACATTATTATTAGTGTCATTTTCATCATTATTATTGTTATTTCTAAAAAACTGACAGTGATGAGCTCCGGTGACAAGAGGTAGAAATCCAGCCAGAGAGCCGGCAAAAATGGGGAGAGGGCTGAGACCGCAGTGGGGAACGAGGGCCAGCCAGAGGGAGGAGGGGAGCTCCCAAACAGACCTCCGTCCCAAGGGGAGGTTGGGGACAAATCGAGGGAAGGAGGGAGGGATCCCCATGCTTATCTCAATTCCTAGTTTTGCTTGTCTGGGATTGGTAGGAGGAGCTAAGTAATCAGAGAGGCAAAGACAGCAGGGAGAATCTGAGCAAATTGAGCCTGTGCCCAGGTGTCTGAGGGAGGCCTGCCCTGTTTGCCCTTTCTGTCTTGGGGAGGAGAGGAGGACACGCTCTACCCCATGGTTTGGCCTCCTGGGGGTGAGCCCAGCCACTCTGGGGAGGTTGTCCCATCCATCATCCATGCCCTGCAGGGGACACAGATGTCCCAATTCTAGAAGGGCAAAGGGATGAAGAAATTGATGCCATGGGAAACCTGATCTTGTTTTTGCCTTTTTTTTTTGGTTCCAAAATGTCTATTAATTAAAAGTAAAATATTCAAACCAAAGATTGATCTGGCTCTGGGGGTTGGAGGGTCAGGGAAGGGAGTACCTGACAGGTACCAGGCCATCAAGTTAAGGCTGGAAGGTAGGTGAGTTGTGTCTCTGGAGGCTGCTGGGTGGGAAAAGTCTACCTGGAGAGAGAAGGGAGGGGGCAGCATCACATTTGGAGGTTCTGCCCCCTTCCCTTCTTGCTGCCCTGGGACTGCAACCCCATGACCCTAGTCCCAGGGAGGCTATCTGTGTTTCTCTGCCCTTTACCTCCTCTGGTGCTGTGCTGAACGGGCCTTTGGGATGACCACACAGACACACACAGACCTGAGGCAGGGAGATGGAAGAAGCAAGAGCCCTATGGAAAACGAGAATTCAGGGGACTGATGATGGACAGAAGGTGGACATCTACATAGGAGGAAAGAGGGACAGACAGAAAGAAATGGAGTGGAAAGGCTGTGGACAGGGATGGATTCTCAAGATGTGACAGCCTTAGGCCAAGGTGGCATGGACTCACCAAGGGGCGGGGGTTCCCCTCCAACCCTGGACCCCAATCCCAGAGGGCAGCAGAATCTGGGAGGGGGAGTGTTTATAGGCTACATTGCAGAGTATGGCTGTCCCAGGAAGACAAATGTTATGGTGGAGAGGGACTAAGGACTGGGGATCCCATAGAGGCAGAGTTATGAAACACTTCCCTTACCCCCTGACTCATACCAGGGTAGGACAGAGTATTTGGGGGTGGGGGGAGTGTAAGTGTGTTTGAGTGTCAGGATGGGCGTCAGGCCTGTGCTGGACTGCAGGTTTGAATCCCCTCCTCAAATCCATCAGCACCCCTTCCAGCTACCTCTGAGGACCCTCCAACCACCTCCAACAGGGGCCCTGGCTCTCGGTCCTGTATTGGCCACTTTGGAGAAGGAGAGCCGGGCAAGCCAAATGTCCCACCCTGCCACCCTCAGCTGGCTCTGTTCCCTGTCTCTGCCCCTGCCACCCACAGTTAGGGGCAGCAACCTTGGTGTGGTCCCCCCGGCCCCAGGGTGGAGAGGAGGAGGTCACATGATGGTGCAGCGGTTGCGGCGCAGGGCCCCCTGGAAGCGCAGAGCTGCGTGCACATGTTTGCAGCGGGCGCAGCCCACACTCTTGAGCAGCTCACTGAACAGCAGGAGGATGTGCCAGTTGTACTTGGCCGAACACTCTACGTAGCCACACTTCCACGTCTTCCGGACCAGGTGAGACACATTCCAGCGAGGGATGACGCGCCCCCGCTGCAAGTCTCGCTTGTTCCCCACGATGATGATGGGTGTCTCCGAGGTCCCGATCACCCTGGGCGCCCGGAGTGGGAGACAAGGAAGGTAGGAAGGAGCAAATGGAGGGAATGGGCAGAGCACATGGCAAAGGGGAGTGCAGAGCAGAGGTAAAGAGGTGGAAAGGAAAGGGGAGAGGAAGAAGTGAAGGGCAGGCAAAACCAACTTGGCCTAATCTTCTTCACCCATGTGCCCTTCACCCACTCCTCCTCTAAGGAGTCCCAACCGCAATCTGGGACAGCCCTCCCCTTAAAAATAAAATAAAGTAGCCAGGAGGGTATGAAGATCAGGAAAAGGATTTCACATGTAACCCTGATGCCGTCTCCTTTTTCTGTGCAATTTGGAGAGGCTCAGAGGCACTACCAGTCACCCATGGGAAGCCTACTTCTTTTTGTGTTGTTCCTAAATTGTCTAGAAATTTAAAAAGAAAAAAAGAAAAAACCAGGACTGTTTGGGCTTGGAGATGAGGAGTGGGGAAAGAGGTGACTGTCAAGGATTAGTTCACCAAGTTAAGACTGGGTCCCTGAAAGCCAGTGGCTGGAAGAAATACCCTCAAACTCACGTGCGCCATCATGGACTTTGGTACCGCCTACCATCCTCCCTGGTACTCATGGGATAGTGTATAGCATTGCTAGAAGAAGTCCTACTAGGGGGTCCTGCCTTTTACACTCACAGTTGGGGGGAGGAGAAAGCTCTGGTTTTACCCTTCAGGGGAATACATTAAAGTGCTAAAGTCACAGCAGGGAATTGTTGGAACCTGGGATGGAAAGGTTCAGTTGGGGTGGGGAGGGTGTGTGTGTGTGGAGGGGGGGTGTCTCTCACCTTGTCTCCAGGATCTGCTGTCGGATGGTCTTTACATATTCGAAACTGTCAAAGCAGCAAATGTCGTAGACCAAGATGTAGGCATGGACACTCCGGAGTCCCCTGCAGCAGGCATCTGCCCACTCCTGTAACAGCCCCGCACCCCAAGGCCATCATGAGAGTAGACAGTAAATCTCTTCATTCTCCATCCCCCATGTTTCCTTTATTTACTGATGAGGATACCTGCCCCTGAGCCAAGCAGGATGGCCCATTCCCAAGCTGAGCTTAGGCTACTGCTGTCCCTCCCAGTCTCCAATGGAAAAGGAAGGCTCCATTCCTGAAGACACTGTCTTTAGGGAGAGCCTAGACCTGGCCACCAAAGAAGCTGAGATTTGCAAGGATAGCGGTGTAGGTGCAGTGGAAAGAACCTCTAAAACGTCTTCCCTCCAGTTCTATATTGTTTTTGTTTTGTTTTGTTTTTTTGAGGAGGGGAGAAGGCAGGGCAATTGGGGTTAAGTAACTTGCCCAAGGTCACACAGCTAGTAAGCGTGTCAAGTGTCCGAGGCCGAATTTGAACTCAGGTCCTCCTGACTCCAGGGCCGGTGCTCTACTCACTGCGCCACCTAGCTGCCCCCTCCAGCTCTATACTGGTGAGTTTATGGACCCCAAAGTGGGGGTCAGGAGATTTGGATTCACAGAATCATCGTATTTAAAGCTGGAAGAGATGTTAGAGATCATCTAGGCCCAGTCTCTCATTTTCCTCAATGATGCTGTTGTTCAATCATGTCTAACTCTCCGTGGGGATTTGGGGATTTCCTGGCAAAGATACTGGAGCAGATTGCCATTTCCTTCTCCAGCTCATTTGACAGATAAGGAAACTGAGGTAGGCAGGATGAAGTGATTTGCCCAGGGTCACACAGGTAGTAAGTGTCTGAGGCTGGATTTGACTCCAGGCTCAGCACTTTATCTGCTGTGCTACCTGGCTGCTCCAATACTAAATATTCAAATCCTAATGGATACTAGTCATCTGTTTTGATGCGCTAGCCCTCCAACAATGCAGACTGAAATCAATCAATACCTGCCCATCCTATGGGACTTTATCTACATCCATCCTTCAGCAAAAAGGATGACTCAAAGTGTTGGAATCTTTCCTCTCTCTCTCTCTGGACATTAAGAAGTTACCAATGGAGCACTGTATCCATCCATCTCTTGTCTCTTTCCCTCAACATCTGACCTCTTTCTAACCTATAACTGCTCAATAACTTTTATTCTTGTTCATATTTGAAGTCCCAAAGTGTATATATGTTGCAGCCTGATCACCCCCACCATCCTTCATTTCACCAGTGACAAAGTTTGAAGGTCCAGAGAAAGTAAATGACTTGCCTGCTGTCATACAACTAGTACATGGAAGAGTAGAGATTTGAGCTCAGATCTGATTCCAAGTCCACTGCTCTCTCCAAACACAAACCCTCTCATTTTCTTGTCCCAGTTCTGCTGCTGTGTGAGCTTGGGCAAATCACTTTCCTCTGCAGCCTCAGTTTCCTCCCCTGTAAAATTAGGGAGTTGGACTGGATGATCCATAACTTCAATTCCAGTCTTTATGTATTAATATAAATCACTTTCTAGCAAATTTCTGAGGTTTCCCATCCCAAAAAAGCACAGCAGAGAGTCACTTGCTGTCCATGGTCCTGAAATCAAGTTCTCCCAGCCCAAGATAAAGCTCACTCCTTCATCCCTGGTGCTCCAGATTTCAACCTATGGCCCTGGGGAATTGAGAGGGATGACAGCTATATTGTTATGCCCTGGGGGTGGTGGCAAGGCAGTAGAGAAGGACGCTAAAGCTGGATGAATTCTAGAATCCTATAGATGGCTAAAGTAAGTATAAGGAGGACCCTGGGGATAAAGCTTAAGGAGAGCTATCCAGAGGAAAGATTAATGGGTGGATACACTAAGATGAATGGATCCCTGTAAAAGGTTGATTGGATTAAATAGCAAATCCGTTAATAGATTAATTAACTAATTACTCGGCAAAGGCAGATGGATTTGCTGGTGTAATTTGGTGGATCCCCTTGGGAAGGGGATGAGCTTGCTGCAGAAGGTCTTAGAAAGTGGGGTTATGAAACAAAAAGCAAGTCTCTAGGCTTCTCCTTAAAGGGATCGTGAATACCACAGGTCACTGATGTGTAGGGAGAAGCGGGGACACCTCTCCTAGTCACTTTTTGTGAAATTAGCCAGAGATGGGTTTGATAAAGGTAGAGAAGACAAAGGGCTATCTTGAAGTTTGTTCTTCATCTCAGTTAAGGAAAGGACAAAGGTTTGCTTTGCATTGGCTGGGGCAGGGGGAGGCTTTCAGAAAGATAAACCCAACTTGAAATCAGGATAAAATGTGAAGTATCTATTTCAGGACACATCTAAACCTTTGGACAGCTGCTCATTCTTCCTAATCTGGATTAGGTTTCAGTGACCCTGAAGATTTTCAGGGTTAGGGGAGGGTGGCAAAAGGGAAAGTATGTAATGACTTCAGCCTGGGGAGACAGTCACCCTTTTATGTGGGTATATCTTCATCCCAATCCTGCTGAGGCAAAAGAAACTGGGGCAGGGGGAAAGGGATACCATACACCCATTCACCATAAATATAATCAGAGACTTCAAGCTGGAAGGGAGGTTGGGTGCCATGTAGTTCCCCCTCTGAAGGTCACAGTGGGGTTCCAGACCCTGTTCTCTGATTCCAAATCCAATATTCTTTCCATTGCTCCCTGATACCTCTCCCACCCTCTTTGCTCTCCCTCCCCAGGCGAGGAATTAGCTGCCTGCCTTCCAGGGTGACAGCCCCACCTCTCCCTTGACTCCAGCTGCCTCCCTTGTGGGGGCCTTCTAAGCTTATTTCCACCCACATCTCCCCAGGGGCACCTCAGAGGAGAAGAGGAAGAGAAAAACTTCTCTAGCCTCCTGATTGGCTAGGCTCTTCCCTCACACCTCCCCCTTCTAGTAAAAACTAAAATGGGGGGCATAGAAGAGGAAATGGAAATCCCCAAGGAAGTTGATTTTCTTCAAACTAGATCCCTGTAGATGTCTCAAGTATTTATTTAGAGATTGCTCTGGGGTTGTGTTAGCATAAGAATGATGCATGAGAGTGGGAGGCAAATAGGCAACCCAAGCTGGGCTTTGGGACCACTTACAGATCTGCAAGGATTTCCCTATCTTTGTCACTGATTCCATCAGTTCATTGGGACTGTTATTAAGTTGCCTAACCTCCCTGGGTTCCCTGCATGTGGGAGGGAAGCAATTGGGAGAAGAGTGAGGACCCATCTTAGGAAATTCAGATAGATACAGACCTAGAGGAAAACTCAAAGGATATTAGCCCAATCACATTTTACAGATGATGAAACTAAGGCCCAGGAAATTTAAATGGCTTGCCCAATGTTCACAGGTACTATCAGTGGTGAGATTTGAACCCAGGTGCTTAGACTCTAAGGCCACTGTCCCTTTTCACTTTACCATGCTGCCTTTCAAAATAGATATTCCTATCATTGATGCAGACCTCCCTTGGCAGGGCTACTCTGATGGAGAAAGAAGCAGGTTTTAAACAGGAGAGAGACAGAGGCAGAGAGAGAGAGAGAGAGAGAGAGAGAGAGAGAGAGAGAGAGAGAGAGGGAGAGAGAGAGAGAGATTTGGGAAACCAGAACTCAAGAATTTTATTTTGGCTGTGGAATTTTGATTATGTATCTACCTCAGTTTCTTCTTAAAGGCTAATTCTTGACCAGCCCTTTCCTATTTTTAAAGAGAGATAGCAATGGACGTCTCCTCAAAGTCCAAAAACAAGGAAAAGTTCATTTTCCCACAGTAATAGGGATAAAAGCCTCAGAGTAAGAGCAAGCCAGCCACTCTGGCTATAGATGCAGCCTTCTTCAACCTCAAAGGATGGGCTAAAAGTTTTTATTTATACACTCCTTATTTCAGAAGCCAAGCACCACAATTCTTCACGTTTTGCCCTGGTTGAAACTCTACTCTGTCTTGTGTCCTTGGCATTGGTATCCTGGCTGATGGAAATGCAGAGATAATGGTGGTTATGAGGCCAGTGTGGCTGCCATGAGCCCTGGCTACTGACTTAGGCGGATGGAATGAGTTCTGGGTACCAATTTCTTTGCTTCCCTATCTCAATTTCTGCAGTTTTAATCAGAGAAGCTGCTACCACGAGCCAGTCCTTCAGTCCTCTGCATTCCAGGTTACCCCACTATGTCCTCATATTTTTCTCCAATCACCTCTAGAAACTGTCTGCAGAGCTGTAAGACTTCCCTAATGAACAAGCCTGCCCCATAGCTCTGTCCCAAAACTAATAATAGCTTACATATTATATAAAGGTCTACTTTCATATTCATTATCTCCCTTCCTGTGGGAGGTTGGTTGGGACAGGTATAACTTGTCCCAGGAGGGGTGGGGGAAGTAGCAGAAAATGAGGGACTGGTGAGAAATCTGGACCCAAAACACTGGAGGATGTTGTCACCAGAAGCCAGGGCTATGAAGTGAGGATTCCCTAGTATCATTCACAGTGGAGTCCAAGAGAGTGGGAAAGTGTCTGGGATGGGGTAAAAAGAAGAAGGACTTGGAAAACTGTCAGGGTGGAGAGAACATTTGGATTTGAAGTTAAATGACCTGGGTTCGAATCCAGGTTCCCCTCCCACTAACCATAGCTAGTTTGCTCTTACTCTGGGGCTATTGACCCCTCTTATTATCTTGCTGCTCAAGTGGGAGAATGAGATTCTATGTCTTTTCCCATTTTTTTAACTTTGAAGAAATATCCATTGCTACCTCTCTTCAAAAACGAGAGGATTAGAAGCTGGTCAGGAATTGTCCTTTAAAAAAGAAACTGAGGCATAGATGCACCATCAAAGTTCTACAGCCAAAATAAAATTCCGGTTTCCAGGGCTCACCTGTTATTAAGCTTCACTTATTGCCATCAAATGAGGTAGTAGATAAATATGTAAAATACATACATGTAAATATGTATTTCTACATATGTACATATACAAGCAACTATTTATAAATATGTGTAAATTGCTTTGCAAATCTTAAGTCACTATAGAAATTATATTATTACAGAGGCAAGTCCCAGCTCAAATGTCATCTTCTGAAGGAAGCTTTTCCTGATCCCTCTTAATTCTAATGCCTTCCCTCTGTTGCTTATTTCCCATTTATCCTGTACATAGCTTGTTTGTAAATAGCTGTGTGCTTGTTTCTTTCTCATTAGACTGTGAGCTTTTAAAGAGCAGGGACTGTCTCTTACCTTTATTTGTATCCCCAGCACTTAGCAGGGTGCCTAGTGCATGGTAGGCACTTAATAAATGTAGATTACTGACTGATTACTTGGGTTCAGGTCTTGCCACTAACTTTTTGACCCAGGGCAAGTCATAATCTCTTAGCATGTTCCAGGCAACTCTATAAGACATAAGTTACAGAGAAGGTGAGGACCAGCAATGGGAGAGGAAGTTAGTTCCCTGTGTCAATGAAATTACAGGTCCAGTTCCTATCCCTATTACTATTAGCTTAACTTGGGTCAACTCACTCTAGGTCTCAGTTTCCTCTCCTGTAAAATGAGGAGGTTGGATGAGGAAAGGCAATGTGGTGTAGCCATGAAAAATGCTAGTATTTATTGGATGGAGTCTGAGGTCTGAGTTCAAATCCTGTCCCATTTACTACTTGTGCAATTTGGGATAAGTCATTAATAATAGCTGCCCTTTTCAAATTTTATTCAGTGCATACAACACCCCCCTCCAGCTTTAAAAGGGGATTTAGACTAGACAAAAATGGATTTGCCCAGCTCCTAACACGCAGTCTGGGGGCTGGAACCCCAATTTTGGTGGATTCTAATGAAAGCAGTCTATGAAGATAGGGTAGGACTCAAGTACAATGGAAGGCGGGGTTCAAATACTGCCCCTCCCCGACGGACAAACTAACCGCTCTCACTCCCTACCTGCAGCGTGTTGACAGGGAAGGCGCTGATGGGCGGGAAGTCTAGGATCTGGAGGTCGTGCACGTGGCCGTTCATGACGACGGCGGGCAGGTAGAGGCGGCGGGCGGTGGTGGGCACGCAGACCTCGCTGAATTCGTTGTAAAGGAACTGGCGTACGATGGCGCTTTTGCCCACGCCTCGCGCCCCCAGCACGGCCACCCGATAGGTGGAGACCATGCCTCCGGCCCCGCTCCGCCTCCGCGTCCTCGCCGCTGCCTCCGGAGGATCCCCCGGGCTGCATATTCCAGGGGCTGGGGGCTCAGCCACCGTCAGCACCGACCATTGCTGTCCCTGCCGGCGGCCTCTGCTCCACGGCTTCCGGCAGGCCTGCAGGGGAAAGAGATCTGGCTCAAATGCGTCCTGGTTGTTATTTAGTCGTGTCCGACTCTTCATGACCCCATTCGGGGTTTTCTGGACAAAGATACTGGAGTGGTTTGCCATTTCCTTCTCCAGCTCATTTGACAGATCAGGAAACTGAGGCAAATAGGGTTAAGTGACTTGCCCAGGATCACACAGCTATTGTCTGAGGCTAGATTTGAACTCAGTGCTTCCTGACTCTAGGCCCTGCCCTCTATCCACTGTGCAACTTAGTTGTCCCTGTGTCCTGCTAGACTCCCCATCTTCCCCATTCCGGGCAGTTAAAACAAAACCCCCATTCCTTTCTTCTTCCTCTAGGCTTTAGGCAAGGTAACCAGGGAGAACCTTAGATGAACTCCATCTGGGTCCTCCACACGTATCTGCATGGCTACATCTGCTTCTATGTTTCTAGTGCCTAGTTAGTGCAAGCACGGCAGTTATCTTGTAAGTCCATACTGGATGTCCCCTTAGAGAGGATCCCAGAGAGTCACTGCAGGGCATCCTGATTACTGTGTGTGTTCTCAGTGGGTGCCTATTCTCTCCACGTACGCATGGGTGCTTCAAACCTCATCCCCCTCCAGTTGGAGGGGCCAACCAGCTGTTAAAACCTGCCCACATCATTCTCATCCTCCAGAACAATTCCACATGGTTCCTCCAGACCCAGACGCTCAAGGGCACTACAGCTTGGCCAGCAAGCAGCTTCTGTTAGGTTAATTACATAACAAACCATCCCCAGGACTGAAGGAAATCCTGAGAAAGGAGTGAATAGCTGGAGCTGCAGAGGAGGCACTAAGGGCCCTGGCTGCTGGCTTTTGCCACCATCTGCAGCACACAGCACAGGACCTGGAGCTTGGAAGGGAGACACTCAGGCTGTCCCAGGACTGGCTAGTCCTGCTTGGCCTCGAGATAGGCCCTGCCTGCCTTTGTGCCTTGATTACTATGTCCCAACTCCACACTGTCACATCAGAAATGCAGGCTTTCTCTTGGGGGCAGGGAAGGAAAGAGCCACTCCAGCAGGGCAGAACTATTGGGCTGGGGGAAGAGGGGGAATGAAGTCCCTAGGCCTTCTCCCAGGAAGCCCAGGTCTGATCTGGCCACAGTGCCTTGCCTCTCACTGCCATCACTATGCTGGACCGTGCTGGAGTGGGGGGACAGCAATGGAGTAATCCAGCAAGGCCATGCCTTTCTACCTCCAAACAGTTCAATCCCAGGCCCCAGAAAGGGGGATGGGGGAGAAGACTGCAATCTGAGAAAACAGGACTGAGACCTCTGCAAGCCCTCCCAAGGCCTGTAAGCTGCAGTCAGCCCTGGGAGAAAGAAAAGAATTGACGGAGGAGCTTGCATCTCCTTCCTTGAAGACCCATAGCCTGGGCACCTAAAGGAGGTGAGGGCTAGACAGGGTGTGCCCCAGCCCAGCTATGCACATTTGGGTGTAGGAAAACCTTGGCAGAGGCATTCACGTGCCCCTGTCCTGGCCTCAAGCCTAGGGGCCCAGGCATGAGGCAGCCAGGTTCTAGCTCATATAGGCGGGTAGCCCAGGCATGGAGGAGTCCCTAGTAGCATCCTCTACCTCCACCTCCTTATAGCGACATTCCCCATCACCTTTCGCAGAGCGATCAGCTTCTCTGCCTCTGGTTCTCGACATCCCACAGACTCTCCCACCCCCCACCCCAAACACCAGTCCTTTCACGTGGCCCCAGCGCACAGTTTCCCCAGCTCATCGCCGCCGGCACCCCCCCAACCCCGGCCCAGCGTCCTTGGTCTTCTCCACCCCCTATGCCGACTCCCCATCCCACCCCACCACTGCTGGCTCACACCTGGTGCGCCCCCATCCACAACAGCATCCTCTCCCCCGCCCTCACCTCCACCCCCGGCCAACTCGGCCGCTTACCCGGGGCCGTCTCAGATGCCCCCAGCCCCGCTGGGCCCGGGGCCGGGGCTCCCCCTGTATCCGGCGTTGTCCCCTCCCCGGCTCCCCGGCCTGGGGGGCAGGGGGGGGTGGGACGCCCCCTACCTGCTGAAATAGGGCGGGGGAAAGGGTGAGGGCAAGGAGATGAGAAGGAAGGTTTTGAGATTGGAGGGGTTGTTTTCGGGGCTTTTTTGGGTTTTTGTTTTTTTAAATCTCCTGCCCCTTCTCTCCCTCCGGAGCCCGCGTTGCTCGCAGTGGAGGGAGGGAGAAGAGCGGGGGACGGGCAGGAAGGTTGGGGGGGGACCCTGATCTGGGATTCCGCTGGGTCCCTGAGCCTGACACATTCATTCATTCAACCTTTTTCCCCCCTTGGTCTTTTCTTTGGGAAAAATAATCTCTTTGCCAAGTCCTCCTCCCCACTCCTACTCCTTCCCTCCTTCCAGTGGGTGTTTTTAAGTATCACCATAGGACCCCCTGCCTCCACACACAGACTTGGAAGGACGCGGCAGTAAGGTGGGGCAGTTCCGATAGGTTCTGGGATCAGGTCAGCCCAAGTCTAGGGAAGGTATGGGAGGGGCCAAGGGAGGAGAGGAGCGCTAAGAATGAGTTGGCTATTTTCAAGCCTTACTTCTGGCTTCCCTCTGTCCAAGCGGTCAGCGAGTATCGATGGACTGTACTCAGAACTGTCCTGGCCCCTCGGTCTACCATGGTCAGCACCCCGCTGGAGGGTTGGGGTGAGGCAAGGTAACTTTGCTCCATTTTTGATGAGGGGGAGACTAAGGAGGGAGACCCGCCTTCGAACAGCTGTGAGCGGATTTCTCCGCGGTCGTGCTTTTCTCTCCCCACCCCACCCCCAACCCCCCGCCCCAGTCTACAGCTTTACCTCCTTGAACGAGCCTAAGTCAGACACGGGCTGAGTTTGGGGACTCGAGACAACAAAGCATCCAGTCCGTCACGCTGATCTGCCCCGCCTTTCCCCCTTTTTATTCATTTTCTGAACAAGGGTAGAGGAAGAAGAGGGGAACCGGGAGGCCAAAAGTCCGTGTCTACATTTTCCTTTTTGGCTCTGAGTCCTGGGCAGAGAAGCTCAGGATCTCTTCTTTTGTAACCCGTGGGTTCACGTTCATACCTTTCCAAGGAAAACTAAGCTTCCCCCCCACCCCCCTTAGAAACGCGCAGCATTCGGAACAGAGCATTTTCCTTTTCCCTCCAGCTGGGCTCTTTTTGGCAACAAACCCAACCCAGAAAGAAAGGAGGGGAAAGCCGGTGGCAGCCAGGGGCAAGGTACAGACCTGAGATAGCATGCATCGCTCCATTACTAGGCCAGGTTGGGGATAAGTGGACTTACGTTGTAATATGTATTGGGAAAACTTTGGATCGGATTGAACAAAGCCCCGCCTATGGCATCCTCCAGGGCCTTGACCTGTCTCCAGTTCCACTCTGCCATGTGTATTCCCCATTGCTACAGCCCTATTTCAGCTTGAACAGAGGTTGGCTGAAAATAAGAAAGTCACCTCTTTGAATATACACAAACATGCACCTGGGTCTGCCAATATGCCTCAGGCTGGGTTGGTGAGGACTATAAATGCCTGCTGCATGGGGGGCTGGAAAGGCAAGGAACCTGTGAACCCACCTGCGTTGTAAATAGCCCAGCTTCTTCCAGATCAAGATAATAGGGAAATGGTCTGGGAAGACAAGGGCCAAAGTCCTTGGCTCCTGTCTCTTAATGTCCTGGATCCCCATTTGGATTTGGAAGGTGCTTGACCTGGAGGGAAGGGGAAGAGTCAGAGGTATCTGAACTCAGGAGTGTAAAATAGGTGGAGTTTCCAGAGTCAGACTCTTCTCAGCCCACCCAGAGGGATCTAGGTGGTACAGTGGTTAGAGCTCTGAGCTTAGGCTCAGGAAGATCTGAGTTCAAATTTGGACCGATAGTTGTGTCCCCCTAAGTAAGCCATGTAGCCTGTCTGCCTCATTTCCTCAACTGTAAAACAGGGATAATAGTATTACCTATCTCCTAGGGGTATTGTGAAGAGCAACTGAGTAATTTGTAAAAAAAAAAAAAAAAAAAAAAGCATGTAGCACTGTGCCAAAATGCATAGTAAACACTACATAGATGCTTATTCCCTTCCCTTTCTCATCCACCTGGAGATGAAAAGTCTCAGATAGCATGATGGCCTTGAAAAGTTGCCCTAGCCTAGGGATTCTTAAGCATCTTTTGTCATGAACCCTTTTATTACAGTAGTTTGGTAAAACCTATGGTCCTTTTCTCAGAATATACTTTTTAAAAATTCCAAATTGAAATATTTTTTTAAAAATCAGTGATTGATTGGTGAAAATAAAGATGCAATTTTTTTGTCCCAAACTAAATTTTCGGACCCTTGAAATCTATGCATGGACCCCTTGCCAGTTGGTGGACCCCAAGAGCAACTATTCTAATGATTAGACGATTCCTAGGATTTAGACCTGAAAGCACTCTTGGAAATCATGGAGTACACTTTTACCCCTGCCCTCCCTCCCCATTTTACAGAAACAGAACCAAGGAACAAAGAAGTAAATAGATTTTCTCAAGGTCATCCAGGTAGTGAGTAGCAGAGCCAAAATGGTGAATCTAGGCCTTCTGATTGCAACATTCTTCCACTATACCATTGTTCCTTGTTAATAAAACCCCTGGAACCCCTATTTCCAGCCTAGAACCTCCTCCCTTTGTTGGCAGCCTTATGGATGGCAGGTCGTAAGCTAAGTGAGAAAATGAGATGAAGAGTTTGAAGCCAACTCGGAAACTTTTCAAGAAACATCCTTGCAGCTAATATTATTGTCTGGGGGTTGGCTGGGATTCTAGGATTAGTGTTCAGGAGCTAGAAATGGGTAACAACGGGGGAGGTGTTATCTTTTCCGAGTACCACACCAGGTATTAAAATAAACAGGCTCTTGCCTGCTGGAGCTGGGGGTGGTGGGGAAAAGAAATCTGGGCCCCTCAGTGCAGCCAGAAAAAGCAATGATGGATGAGCTGGGCTGGGACTCCTCAGCAGCTTTCCTGCCTGTTCACCTTTGATCTCGGGACTTCCCCAATTACCATTCTGGTAACAAGGGGTGAAAAACAACTGCTACCTTTAATAGTGAGTGCCTGCCCAGCTCCATACTTGCTTCCTGAGAGAAGCAACTTCTGATTTTCTACATACAGCAAAGGGGATTGGGGTCAACTGATTTCTATCAGTTTTCCCATGAAGTAGAAGAGGAGAAAGTGAGGTGAGAATCTTCTCCCAAATGTTTCAAGAACTACTCATTTTTAATATCAGACTGATACCTTCTCCCATGCAGTCTGAGCTGGAGGTTACATGGATAAATTCTCCAGTTTGGCCTCATCTCTAAACCGATGGTCCAGAGAACACTACTAAGAACCAGACAGACTTTCTAGTTCTCTTTGCCATCTCCACCAACACAACCAGGAAAACTGCAACATGTCTAGGGACCAAGCTCCTGAATTCTTATCTTCCAGCATCGTCGTCATAATCTTCTGCATGGTAGCCTTTACTTACATCAGTTCACCTTTTTTTGTGTCATGAATGCTAGCAGTCTGGTGAAACCTACGGACCCGTTCTCAGAATGTTTTTAAATGCGTAAGTATATATGATTACAAAGGAAACCAATTATATTGAAATATAGTTCTCAAAATACTTTAAAAAAAGACTTAAGCTTAAGAACCCTTAATTTACAGGGAATTTTGAATGGATATTCCCCCTGAGAACAGAGAATACAGACACAATGGGAAGAGAGGTTAGATTAGCTAATCCAAAGGTTACCTTCTCTGAAGTTTTACCCTGAGTCCCTCGATACCATGAAGCCAATCAGATGCTAGGCTTGCAAAGTGGCATTCCCATGTATTCTGAAATAAGGTAGGGGTTAAGGTCTGATTTGTGAGGTATATTAGTATGACCTACTTCAAAATCTGAGAAATCAGTGGGATGCAGAGAAAGGCAGGAAGCTAAAGCTCTGTTTCCAGGCAGAGCAACAGAAGGCCCCTCGAGTGGCAGTGGTTCCAGCCCCTAAGGCTCTCTCCACCCCTCTGCTTCCCTGGCTGCCTGCCTTGGAGGAGGAAGGAAGCAGCTGCCCTTGTTTGGCATATGCCCTTGGAGCAATCTGGGTGTATTGGGGGTGGGGGGGTTGAGTTGGGTTGAAACTGTCAAGGAGTAAGGACAGAGGAGGTTGATCAGGTAGGCGGGAATTCAGCCCTTAATTGCTCACTGCTTTGTGGGTGTATGCAGCTGGGGTGGGAAAATTGAGGGGGGCGTTGTGGAGGGATGGGGTGGTTCACAAGGGCTGCCAGATGTTTTCACAAACCTGTGAATCCTCATCACTCCAATTTCAGATATCATGTCTGAGCAACAGCTGAAACCCAGGGACAGGGCCTAACAGGACAGAGAATAAGAAGTTGAGGGTGATGTCAATGACCTTTCCAGGGCTGGGCTTGGATAGTTTCTCTTCTTAGCTGTGTTTTCTGCAAGTGCTTCAGCTCAGGGAACAAAGTATATACCATACTTTTTATTTTGTGTAAATGAGTTTATTGACAAGGACACCAGGCCAAGAGGCCACTCCCCACCCCCCAAGAGATTCCAACAAGGGATAACAGAATGACAAGCATTCACAGGGTGGCATATTCATCCCCATTCCCACCCCCACCCCGCCTGTTCCCACAGCTTCAAAGTTTACAGAACAGACACAGAAAATCCAGGCCCAGGAGAGGAGACACTTGGAAGGAACCTCCGGACAGCAAAATAATTCTGGGTGTTTGTTTTCCCTTATCCCCTGCATTTATCTCTCTCTCTCTCTCTCTCTCTCACACACACACACACACATACACACACACTCAGTTAAGTTAGGCATGGTCCAAAAGCACTACAAGGAAAGCATGTAGAGCTAGTTAACATCTGCTTCCCTCTGAAAGAGAGTTGGAGAAATTGTGCTCCATGTGTAAGGATGACTTAAAAAGGTGCCACAGTGACCAAGTTTTCCAAAAGACCAAGATGTCCCAGACTGGCTCACTCCACAGTCCCTACCCCATGATTGACAGTGACTGTACACACTTCTGGTCTTCCCATTTTAAGGCAGAGGCACACATCCTCACATAAAGCCAACCGTCCAACCCCTTCCCCTAAACATGGCCTCATCGTCCCAGGGCTCACATTTTTCAGCTGAGATGCTGAATCACTGAGGGAGAAGCTGTCCACCCTGGCTTTCCATGCTATACCAATAATACCAATTTAGCAGACCTCACAGTCTTTCTTGTCCTCCTCTTTCGACATACTAGGCTAACACTCCCCTCTCTTTGCACACCTTTCACAAACATTGGCAGACACCAGTGGTGTCAGATGCCAGGAGGTATCCTTTTCATGACTCCTTGCTTGGGTTCTCACACGGCCTTAAAGCTGGTTTCAGGAGTGCTACTCTGAGACCTACAAGTGATCTAAGCCAGGCACACTTCACACAGCGCAGAATCCTGGCTGTGGAAATGCCTGTGGCACACACCAGGATGATGGCAGGCCTCCTACTTCCTCCTACTTCCTGTCTGGTCACTGAAGCCAAGCTTGTTTTATCATGCACAACCAACAATCTGGGCCATCTGGTGGGTCTCTTCCCCCATTTTCTGGAAACAAATGTCCTCTAGCGCCCTCTTGAAAATGGGTTCTCTATGGACTCAGTCCGTTGGGATTAGTGGGAATCCCCAGAATTTGAGAGCTGATAGGGTGAGGCAGAGAGAGTAGGGGGACCAGTGGTCTTCAGTCTTAGAGTACCTCAGGTCTGCTCAGGAGGATCTAAGAAAGGGCAACCCCTTTTCTCAGCCTCCAATAGGGCCCTGGAGCTCAGGAAATACCAGACAGAGTTGGAGGTGGCCAGAGGCAGCCATAGATCCAGGATGACACTGGAGGGGTTAACTGCAAAAGGGCCATGCCAGAGCAAGCCCCCAGAGGAGAAAATAAAAAAACAAAGTTGGTGTTTCAGATGTGGTAACATTCTTCAAAAAATCATGTCCAGCCACAAAGGAGGGGCTGGGGGAGCTCCTGGGATACTGTGTGGTGATAAAAACTGACAGCCCCTTCCAAGCTAATCCTAACTGTCCACAGAAATTAGGTGCTGAAGGTGAGCAGGGCAATGGATCTGTGGCAGTTCGAACCTGCATCATCACTGAGCTGAGCCTGCTGGGCCCAGGGCCTGTGGGAGTGGGGGCTATTTCCTCGGTGCTATCTGTATTTTACAGCATGCTCCTTCATGTGACTGGCAGGCACCGGGAAAGCTGCTGGACAGAAGGGGGTGCTAAGATCAGGAGGGAGAACACAGACAGGCACAGAGGACAAGACACAAAGGGCAAGGGAAGAGGTGAAAGGCAGCGGGATGGCATGCAAGAAAGGGGAGAGAAGGTCCAAATTTCAGCCCTAGCTACACCACAAAGCAGCCTGGAACCACAGGGAAGTCCCTTTCCTGTCTAGTCTCAGTTTCTGCAGCTGTAAGATCAAAAGGACCATCCAGGTTCCCCCCTGCATCTGACTAGAGAATTTCAGGGAGGGGACCGGTATGGGAATTGGCTCTGGGCCTCACCACACCCATGTGGCGGGGGCAGGGTAGAGGGCCTCTCATTATTTTTACTCAATGGCTGACAGCTGCATTTCTGTCTCTCTCTGCTGCAAAGAGAAATCAGGGGCCCCCTCCACATCTCCAGCATCCTGCAATCACCAAGTAAGGGAGACTGGCTTGTCCAAAAACGGAACAATTTGGGGAAAACAAAATCAGGGAAAGCACAATGCCTGAAGGAGAGAGGGAAAGGGAAAAAAAAAATCACTGGAAATTCAATTAACTAGGGATGAAGTCACTTCTCCTGAAAACCTGCTGTGCAGAGAGAATGGTGACTCTGACTTGGGTTCTACCCTTCCTTGACCTTTGCTCAGTTACCAAGGGGCAGCAGCTGCCTTTTGCCTTTCCAACTTGTTACACTAACAAAAAAAATTTCAATAGGTATAAAAAAATACAAAACAATAAAGTGCAATTCATGATTCAATGATACTTTTCCTTGCTTTAATAAACAGGTTTTTCCCCCTTTTTTTGATTTTTGAAATGAGTTTTCGATTACAAAATAACAAACTAGGCCCTAAAGTCGGTTTAGAAAACGGTAGCCATTGGCACAGGATGGAGAAGCTCACAGGTGACGGAGGCAGGGAGTGGTCATAGCAGGGCTTACAGACTTTTGTGGGCAGGTAAAACTATCCAGAGGGTTGTGTCCTAACATTAGCACACATTAGTACACTAGTCACTACCTTGGTGGGTCTACACATCAACACAATTGCTTCCAGTTAAAGAGTTCTTGGTTTGCACAGATGGCAGGGGCAGTAAGGCGCCTCCATTTTTAGTCTTTTAGTTTTTCAAAATCCCATCGTAGACCTGGTAGATGTACTGGGAGACTTCAGGAGCTCGACACTTCAGAGACAGCTGTTGAAGAAAACAGAAGAAGGAAGATTAATTAGCATGGAGGCTGGTGGATAACCTAAAGGGGGCTGAGCCGCCCTACGCACATTTCCAAGTGAGTTGTCACCATGTCTTCCAGGGGCAACATGTCTCACTGTATGAAGCCTCAGAACAGTGAGACTGTTCATATTAAGTCAGTGTGGATTTTGGAATTTTGTCTTAATTTATATGGTAGCAGTCCAACCCTACCATAAACCTAGGGTGGCATGGTGGAAAGCACAATGGCCCTAGTCAGAGGACTGGGTTCAGATGCCAAGTTGGACACTTATGACCTTGTGACCTTGAACCACTCAGTCCCGTCTGTAAGTAAGGATCCTATGTAGACTGAGTTGTGTTGTGATTCTATCTAGAGTCTATGATAAACCTCTGAAGTCAGGAAGGAGTCAGTGCAACAGAAATGACAACAAGTGACAAATGAAGGGCTGACAAGCTACTAAGGGATTAAAAAAGGAAACCAGGGCATGGTATATTACCAAGTGTGCTCCATCAGAAAAGTTAGGCTGAGACTACAAAACTGCTGATGGCCACATAACCATTAACAAGGAGATTAAAATTCTGGTCTTCTCTTTCACAAGGATGTTGTATGAGCTCCGAAGTATCTTTTGCTAAATCTTATTTTTTATTGATATATATTGTTTATAAATCATCGTTTCTTAACACACTCTGAAGTTAGCCACTCCTGGTAACAAAGACTTAAAAAGTGAAAAAAGAAAGCAAAGTAGTTCAGCAAAACTACACACGTCTGACAGTCTATGTAATATTATACCTTCTGCAATGAGGAGAGGGAAGAACACTTTCTCCTCCCTTGGGTACCAGGCTTATTCATTCTAATTACATAGCATTCAACTGTAGTTTCTGTTCCTGTTTACACTGCATGGCAACATCATTGTGCATAGACTTTTCCTCATTCTGTTGACTTCACTTTGTAATCAATCACTCATGTAAGTCTCCCAAGACTTCTTCATCCTTGTCATTGATGATGGCACAACACTATTCCCTTACACTCACATGCCCACAGCCGGTTTAGCCATTTCCCAAATAATGGGTATCTGTGTTTCCAGTTCTGTTACCAAAAAATGAAACTGGTTTATATGTCAACTGTCACCTTTAACTTCCTGGGGCTCATCATGCCCAGCAGGGAGACCGACCTGTGGAGACAGAGAGGGAGGGGACTCTTTAAAGTCTAATTACAATCTTCCAGAATGATCAGACCAGCATCACCAAGAGGGACTGGTGCGCCAGTCTTTTCCGCAGCCCTGCCAACACTATCCTCAGCTCGTGTCATCTTTGCCAATTTACTGGGTATGAGGTGATTCTGATCTACATTTCTCATATTTATTAGTGATTTGAAGCATTTTTTCACATGGTTGTTAATGGTTTGCAATTTTTCTGAGAAATGCTTATTCCTTCCTGCCTTAAGAACCCTGGCCCGTGACTCCTGGTCTCACATCTTTGTGTTACTTTACTAGTCTGCATATCTCAGATAGTGAATCTTTATCAGAAATCTGCTACAAAGATGTTTTTCCAATTGATGCTTTCCCTCCTGTTATATTTATGCAAAAGTGCTTCCATTTTCTACGGTCTCTTTCAATACCAAGTTCCCACAAAACTGTAGATACAAGTTTCTCAACAGAAAGGTATTATTTAAGTCCAGGACAACAAGGGCTAATAATGGCTGGGAGAGCCTCATCTGCTCAGAATCAAAGCTTCAAAGCTGAGAGGAGCAGCCATCTGAGTCAACCTAGGAATCTCTTCTGTAATACCCTGAAGGAGGGTTATCCAGCGTCTGCTTGAATACTTCTAGTGACAGGGAGCTTACCATTTTATATGGGAGCCAGCTTGCTTCTATGCTAGAGAGCTCGGAAAGTTCTTCATATTGAACCAAAAGGTGCTTCCCTGTCATTTCTCTGCCCTGGCCCTTTGAAGTCACGTGGAAATTTAATTTCTCTCTCACAGAGTAGCTTTTCAAGCATTTGATGAGAAGTCTCCCATGCCCTTTCTGTACATTAAACTTCCTCCAACTTGCTGATGTCACAGACATGGTGTAGAAGAGCAGAAAGTGGGACGCATCTGGAGTTAGGAGACCAGACTACAACACTCGGTAGTTGTGAAAATAACAATAATGATGACAGTAATAAAGATCTACACATGGCTTTAAAGTCTGCAAAATGTTTGACATTTTTTCTGCCTCATCTGACATGCACAGCAACTTTTTGAGATTGGTGCTATTACACCCCCATTTTACAGATGAGAAAAATGAAGCTCAGGGAGCCTGACAAACCCATGGTCACATGGCTAGGCCATGTAACCTGAGCACTTGCATTACCTAACCTCACAGGGATGGTGGACGAAGAGCTAAGCTTTTCGAAACACTGAAACCTAAGGTTACACAAATGTGAATGGTTATTAATAAGGCAGAAACGTCTGCCCGCAGCCTGAGTTTATTTATCTCTGCATATCAACGCAGAGATGCCAACTTAATACCTATCTATTCCTCTTCCCCCAACCTTTATCATCACTACAATGACCACATTAGACATATTTTAAAAAAAGATCCAGAGACCCTTCTGATTAAAATGCAGGCCGGGTGAAATCCCTCGGAATGCTCTTTCAGGGGTTAGGAATGTCATGAACGTCAAGGAGATCAGTGTAAACCATGCTAGGTTATGTGGAGAAGATATCTTTACCTATAATGTAGATCTTTACTTTGGTCCAAGTTCTAGAATCAACCCGCTATAGATCCAAATGATCGGCCAATCTGACTTCCTTGCTCCACAAGCTCAACTACATTTTTAGAGTATCTACAGTGGAGAAGTAGAGGAATGGAAGATTCAAGTTTGGCCATCTCCCTAATATTCATTTCACATGGCCTGCCTATTTGGGGGGGGGGGGGGGCGCTACAATGCTGCTGAGGTTCATCAGCCTTTTACAAATCTCCTTTTCTAGAAATGCAAATAATCTTGGAAAGATTAGGAGGTCCTCAAGTTATTCATCTATTAGTGAGAGTGAGAGAGAGAGAGAGAGAGAGAGAGTGTGTGTGTGTGTGTGTGTGTAGGGAAGTAACACTGGAGGGTACTGCCCTAAGAGGTGGGAATGGAGGTACAGGCATGGAAGCAAAAGGTTGTTTTAACAGTTATTTCTGGATCTAGGAAGGCGGCCTTCTCTCTTCCATTCACCTATGTACTTCCTCAGCTCCTTAGACCCAGAATTCAGGACAGTTTTATTAGTATGGTTCAACTACATTGTAGGTTTTTGTGAGCTCCTTTGGGAAGTAAATGCCATCTGTAAAACTGTTTCTATGGGGGAAAGATAGTTCTATTATGAAAGTGTATTTTGGTTTTCATGACCCCAAATGATGGGATGACTAATGATAATGGTTTAGTTTTTAAAAGAAAATTGTTATGCTACCAACAATCATATAAAAATGTCCTAAGTCATTATTAATAAGAGAAATTAATTTAAACAACTCTGAGGTTCCATTTCACATCCATTAGATTGGCAAAAAGGGAAAATAATTGCCGGAGGGGTGACGGGGAGGATAGCCACGTTAATGCAGTGCTGGTGACTGCAGTTCTCCGCAGCCCTGTCCCGGGCCTTCCTTTCTTCTCCCTATATTCTACTTCATTTGGTGATCTCATCAACTCCCATTGTTTCAATAATTATCTCTCTGCAGATACATCTTACTATCTTAATCGATCTCTCTCTTTCTCTCCCCCATCCCTGTCCTGCCTCTAGTCTCACATATGCACCTGCCTATGAGACACTTCAGACTGGATGAACTGTACACATCTTAAATTCAACATGTCCAAAACTGAACTCGTTCCCTTTCCCTCTACCTCCCAACCCTCCCCTCTTTCTAACTTTCCTAGTATTGTCCAGGCTTCCACCATCATCCCAGTTACCCAGATCTGCAACGATGGTGTCAACCTCAACTCATTCTCTCTTACACCCCGTTGTCCCAACCGATACCCAATAGGCTGCTAAGGCCTATTGATTTTATCTTCATAATATCTCCTCCATATGCCCCCTTTTCTCCTTTGAAACTGCCGACACCCTGGTACAGGCCCCCTTCACCTCAGCCCCAGACAATTTTAATAGCCTGCAGGTTGGTCTCCTTGCCTCAAGTCTGTATCTTGACTCCCAAGGACACACAGGGAATCCAGCTTGGGGTGCAAACAACAAATATGTCAGCTTGGGGGTGGGGGGCTTCATCCTTGACATGTTCAGGGCCTCCTGCATACTCTGGGCCCAGGGTTTCTGGAAAATACAGTGACTTAAAAAGACAAATACAGGGGAACCCTTAACATTCCTTAACATGTCTCTCCCCATTCTACTCTCAAACTGACCTTCCTAAAGTGCAGGTTTGACTGCATCACAGTATTCAATAAACTCCAGTGGCTCCCTGTTAATCTGCAGGATCCAATAGAAAACCCCATTTAGCTGTTCAAGCCCTCCATCACCTACACTCTTCCTACATTTCCAGTCTTAGTCCTCACTCATACCCCTCCACGTGCTCTAGAACTCTCTGAGTGCTCTCTCGGTAGCCATCAGGAAGAGGTCCATGCCTAGAATGCCATCTCATCTCCATCTCTTAGTTACCCTGGCTTCCTTCAAGTTTCAGCTAAAGTCACACCTTTTTTATTTCCTTTTTGGAACATGGCAGAAATTTGTTTTGCATGATTTCATATTTGTAATGGGTTTTGTATTTATTCAATTGGGGCGGGGGAGAGGAGAATCTAAGACTGAAAATAAGATAAAATTGAAAAAATATTTTAACTCCCATCTTCTGCAAGAAGCCTTTGCCGGTTCCCCTAATCTCCCTGCCTTCCCTCTGAGATTGATCCTGTGTATTTATCCTGTATAAACCTTGTCTGTACACAGTTGTTTGCATGTTGTCTCCCCTGTCAGAGTATGAGTTCCTTGGGGGAAGGGGCTGCTTTTGCCGTTCTGTATGAACTGATCCAACAACTCTCAAAGCAATCCAGTACTATACTCAAAACCTCCTCTGCCCCAGTGACACCAGTAGTTCATACCTCAAAGAGAACAGAGACAAAGGAAAGGGCCCATATCATACGTATGTAAGTATTTATAGCAATACTTTTTGTTGTAGCAGAAGCAGAAATAAGATGAGTGTCCATTAACCGGGGAATGGTTAGACAAATTGTGGTATATGAATTTAATGGAATATTATAAAAATGAAAAAAGGAATGGATTCCGAAAAGTATGGGAAAACTAGTATGAAGAGATGTAGAAGGACGTGAGCAAGACCAGAACGATTTCTACAATTGTCACAACACCGTAAAGAATACCAATTTTGAAAGACTCAAGAACTCAATCAATATAATGACCAACCATAACTCTGACAAACTGATGACGAGGCAACTGACTTCTCAGCAAAGAAGGGACGGACAATAGGTGCAGAAGGAGACAGAACAATGTGCAACTGCGTTCTACTTGTTTACTAACCTGGTACAGGGGAGAGCACTTACTTTGGTATTACCAAGTCAAGTTTAACATAAAATTTAATCGAGACCCACAGGTTCACACGTGAGCCTCTTTATCTGTTATTTGCATACAGAAATGATCATGTTGATTCATTCCATTGGTCATAATTCTTCTCCACAACTTGACTAGTGTATAAATTAATTCAATGTAAAGTTATACATGGTAGTTATATGAGATTCCATGCTGTCTTGGGGAGGGAGGGGAGAAAATCTGGAACTCAAAATTATGTAGAACCGTGTGTGGTAAACTAAAAATAAAAAGAGTATAATTAAAAAAAAAAAAAAAGAAATGATCATGTTTCCTGGTATTTGTTAAGTCAGTGATAAAAAAAAAAAACTGGGAAGGCGAGGGAGAGGGAAGATCTTCCACAGGCTAAATATGCCACTGTGTTGGTAGGGCTGACCAAGGTGAGGTGTATGTCTCTCTTCTCTTCTCTCTCTCTTTTATCCTCATAATGTATACCAGTAGTTCTATTTTGAAAACTGCTGAACTTTGGTAAGGCTTGTAGTGAAATTTACACAACTGATTTTAAAACTACACAGAGAACCGACCCCAGTAGAAATAGCCTAGGAAAGGAAGAGCTTCCCTTCTGGGTTAGAGCAGAACAGGAAACTCCAATGAGAGAAACTGGCTGGGCAGGGAGGCCTAGGAAGAATGCACACTTCTGGAAGAATCCTAAAACGCTCCAATTTACAAATAACTAAGTAAAAGATTCAAGGTCTGATGAGATAGTCCAGGTTTTATTGAGAAACAGCTGCTACAGCTGACTTAGAGTGAAGGAACAGGAAGCTAAAGAGCCAGGACAATTAGCACAAGACAAACAACAGCTTTCTCAGTGGCCACAGATAAAAAGGGCAAAAAGGAAGTTCCTATTTTATATGTGGGTCAGCATGATCAAAGTTTCATCACAACGTTTATTTCAAATGTGTAGGGTTTTCCACATAAAAGCCTCCCGATGGGCTGCTGGCGGTCACCCTGAACCTGCCTCATACTCGATGACAAAGGGACACACATTGGGGGTCACGGAATTGCTAGAAAAGACTTGCAAATCTCCTTGCTTTTCTTGGGATATGACCTCCTCATGTGGGGCAAACACACATCCTTTTGGAATCAACTGCGTTGAGAACGGCTTCAGAACTTATTACAGTAACATCTGCTTAGAGGATGTTCTCTCTAAGTATTCACTGGTGCTGAGTATTAGATTGCCAAGATTTGCGAACAGTACGTGCTGAAAAGAGGAAAGGGCAGAACCCCCTGAGAAAGAACCAAATACATCTTTCCCCCTCTCCTTGATAGGGCTGGGAAGACTTACCGTGTAGTTGGGATTTCCTGGCTGGATACGGAGCTCTGCCAATATCCAAATGCCATTAGTGAGTTTCAGGGACTGGTACAGCATGTCCTGCCCTTCCACATTTCTCTTGGCAATAGTATAAACATTGTTGTTTTGCAGTTTGCTGGAAACAGTGTCTAGAAACAAACAGAAACTCCAACAGTCATTTAAAACCTTTAAGAGAGTGCACAGTCCCTCCCTACCCGCCCCCCAGCCCCTTCATATCTAAAACACAATGAATGGAGAAGCAAATACCATGTCTGTATTTGTGCAGTCAGTTAATAAGCATTTATTAAGCACCTACTATGTGCCAGGCACCATGCTAAGCATGAGAAATACAAAGAAAGGCAAAAGACAGTCCCTTGCCATCAAAGGGCTCACGATCTAACTGGGGAAACAACATGAGAACGAATAAGTACAAACAAGCTATATACAGGATAAATAGGAAATAATTAACAGAGGGAAGGCACTGGAATGCTGAGGGTTTATGTAGAAGATGTGATTTTTAGCTGGGGTTTGAAGGAAGCCAGGAAAGCCAAAATACTGAGATGAGGACGGAGTGCGTTAGGTAGAGGGGGAGGGATAGAGAAAATGCTCAAAGTCAAGAGATGGTGAGTCTTGTTTGTAGAACAGTGAATCCACTGGATCAAAGGGTAAGTAGGGAGGTGAAAGATGTAGAAGATGGGAAAGGTGAGGGAGGAGGGTAACAGGCAATGAAAGGCTTCAAATGCTAAACAAAGAATTTTCTATTTGATCCGAGAGGTGATAGGGAGCCACCGGAGTTTACTGAGCTGGGGGTGACACAGTCAGACCTTTGCTTTAGGAAAATCAGTGGAGGATAGACTGGAGTGGGGAGAAACTTGAGACAGGCAGACCCCCTAACAGGCTGTTGCAATAGTCTAAGTGTGAAATAATGAGGGTGTGTACCAGAATGGTGACTGTATCAGAGGAGGGAAGGGGGTGTATTTTGAGAAAATGAAATCAGCAGGCCTTGGCATCATATTGGATGGGGCAGGGGAGACTAAGAGACAGTGAGGAGTCCAGGATGACTTCTAGGTTAAGACTGAGGGAATGGGAGGATGGGGTTGCCTCATTGGTTAATGAGGAAGCTCGGGAAGTGAGGAGGGTTTAGGAGGAAAGATAATGAGTTCTATTTTGGACATGTTTAATTTTAAGATATCCACTGGACATTTAGTTTGAGATGTCTGAAAGGCAGCTGGAGATGTGAGATGGGAAGTCAGTACACAGACTTGGGCAGGAAAGGTAGATTTGAGAATCATTAGCATGGAGAGCGTCATTAAATCCATGGGAGCTGATGAGAACACTAAGTGAATGAGTATAGAGGGAGAAGAGAAGAGGGCCCAGGACAGAACTCTGAAGGACACCTATGGTTAGAGAGTGTGATCTGGAGAAGACTCCAGCAAAGACGACAGAGAAGGATCAGTCAGACAGGTAGGATAAACAGGAGAGAGTGGTATTCCAAAACCTAGAGGCGTCTACTATACAGAACCTTTTCAAGGAGTTTAGCAAGAAAAGGCAGAAGAACTATAGGGAATCGTGGGGACAAAAGGGTCAAGTGAGGGTTTTCTTCAGATTGGTAAAAATATGGGCATGTTTATAGACAGGAGGGAGGGAGAGATGAAAATGAACCATGGAGTAGGGATGACAAAGGGGACAATCTGTTGGAGGACAGAGGGTGGAATGGGATTGCTTGAGCAGGTAGAGGGGGTAGCCTTACTAAGGAGCAAAGCCACTTCTGCATGGGGTGAAGGAGGAGAGCAGCAGAAGGAATCTAAGTGATATGAAACAAGGATGCAGGAGAAGGAGGAACTCATGAAGAGCAGCCTAAATTTTTTGTGTAAAATATGAGGTGAGGTTCTCAGCTGAGATGGCAGGAGGATGGGGAGCCATGGGAGGATTAAGAAAGGATGACAAAATTTGGAAGAGCCGCTGTGGGGAGGGCAATAGTTGATAGAGGAGGTATAGAAGGATTGCTGAGCAGCAGAGAGGGCCTAACTGAAGTGGTGTAATAATATAAATTCGCAGCAGTGTCATTTTCTCTGCTTTCATTCAGCAGCACATGTGTAAGAGTGAAGGCAATGGAGAAGTCTGAGGCTTGGCAGGGGCACCAATGGTGATATGAAGGACCTAGAGACTTAAGTAGAGTTGGACTCAAGATGGGGAAAAGCAAAGAGTGGCCAGTGTGGGCAATGACCTGAAAGAAATGGAGGGTGGAGGTGGGGTGCTGAGAGACTGGAGGTCACTGTGTGGATAAAGAGAAAGGTATGGTATGAGAAGTGGAAGTGGAAAGTCAAGAGACTATGGTCACAAAAGAGTATTCCAGGATTCTTGAACACAGAGGAGGTACATTTGTGGGTGATCACAAAGTCATTATGATCATCTTTGTGTGTGACTGAAGAGGGGTGGAGAAGCACTCATGGGAAGGAGAAGGTTGAGGAATTGAATGGTTAGAGTGTTTGAGGGACAGTCAATGTGTATGCTGAAGTCCTCTAGTCTGAGGGTAAGGAGTTAGGGAGGAGTGAAAGATGGAGTCATGTACTGAAGTGGCTGAAAAAGGAAGTGGAGTGTCCTGTAGGTCTGTAGACAACAGCTATCAGAATTCTGGCTGAATGGAAGATGTGGACTGTACGGAACTTGGAAGAGGATAGAGGTAGGGAGGAGACCCTGAAAATGGCAACGGGGAACAAGGAGTATTTCAATGCCCTCCTCACCTCAACAGTAAGCCAAGGGAATGTACGGTACTAGAAAGTACTAGTACTAGTACTAGTACGGTACTAGTACCAGTACTAGAAAGGATGATCAGGGAGGCTGTGTCAAAGGAGAGCCAGGTATCGTGATTGCCAGAAGATGGAAGGAATGGGAGAGGAAAAGATTTACAAAGACTGAACAAACTTCAAAATCCCTTTTCTTACTAACAGCAACATGTAAGGAGTAGGCAGGCTCTCTGACTGTGTCAGGGCACAGAACAAGGTTCATCCTGAGGCACCACTGCACAAACTAGGTGCACAAGGTGACCACAGGGCTTTGTGAGAAAAGGTCCCACCGGTCACAACCTCTCTAGGCCTCAGGCCTCTTTGTAAAATGAGGGGGCTGGACTACAGAAATCAATGAATGAAAAACAAATGCTTATCTTGTGCCAAGCACTGTGGTAGGTGCTGAGGATGCAAGTACAAAAGCAAAGACAGTGTCCTATCCTCAAGGATAGCCTCACAATAAGGGTGAGGCTACGCTATTCTGCAGCTGGTACTGTCACAGGTGCACATGCACTCCAATGTTGCTTGATCAGCACAGGAGTTCATGTCACGTTTTCCCCACCAACTTTTCTCTTTTACACCCAGGGCTTTTATTAATGCTAAGACCAGTGCCTTTAAGAATAAAGAAGTCCTACTGCAGAGGACAAAGTTAGAAGTTATGAGCACAACTAGTATTCTTTTTCTTTCTTTTTTTTTTTGGGGGGGGGGAGGTATCACCTTAACTGCTGCCCCCACCCCACCCCTCATGCATACTTTAAGCCATATTATGAACACATCTTTCAAAATACATACATAATCTAAGATAAAAGCATGGGGGGGGGCGGGAAGAGAAGAATTTAAAACACTGCCTACTCCTAGTAATCCAATGTCACACCTGGCTCATAATAGGGTCATTCTTTTAGCATCCATTCTTTCTGACTTCAGAATCTACATCTTAGATAAGAGCCATTTTAAATGATCTTCTAGGGGTGAGGTAGCTGCTCTGGCCAGCACTCTGATAGGCTGATCAGGCCAGGTTGTAAGACAACACTGTCAGCTGGGGCTTGGCTTAAGGTAGGATCCACAAATGCTTTACTTTTCTTTCTTTAAAAAAAAAGTTCTTTTTTATTGCTATAAACTTTGTCATCAACAAAAATGAATATTTCTTTATGCTAAGAACATAATAAAAAGAGAATTCTATCTAATACCATTAATCCTAATTTTATACAACTTGGCTATTTTTTTTTTAAGGATCTATTAACTATAATATAGTGACATGGTACCCACATTGCCATGCTTGACAGTGTCCTGGACTGAACTTCCTTCTGCTCTCTTTGGTGTATTTTTAGATATTTCATTAATGATACTTTCTTTTCTTCTCCCTTTTGACAGGCTTTCTTTTAAACTGGGAAAAACTATTCCTAACTTCAAGACTTCTCCTCATTCTGAGAGAAATAGAGAAAAAGAGCAAAGGATCTTGTGCTTATCACACATGCAAAAGCCTATTTTATGGGAAGAGTCTGCAGACTTCTCATGACTTCCCTACCCAGATAAGAACACATACACACATACACACAGACACACACAGACACACCTCTCCCCAAATTGGAAAATGTGACAAACAGCCATGTAGGATAGGTAAAAGTTGAATGGGTTTAAGTGCGCTGCATCTGGAATTTCTCCACCTCTAAAGTCAGCCCTGCTTCCAGATACAGATGTGTATCGTGGTTTCAGCAGAAAGACAAGGCAAGGTAGATTTCTAAAACAGGTCCACTAGCCCTAATTTTTTAGAATCATTTCTTCCCCATATATTCACACCTTTGTTGGCAGGAATTAAGTTAGAGTATAGGGTCATTTATTTTAGACAAAAGAGTCTGACAATTTACATTTTCCATCTGGTGCAATATTCATCAGGAAGTACAAAGCACAGTACCATGACCTGATAAAAAGAATACCTCTTACTATTTGAATTACCAATCTAAATTAAGTTCTGGCTACAGAATGGAGTTTCCATTTTAGAAATGGATCTACCTGAAGGACAGGATAAGCTATTATGGAGACAAAGAAATGTAACTACCTCTCCCCTCACTACTCCAGGCCACAACAAATGCTTTCATAAAGTGCATTCAAGTCAAGCTAACTAGATTATCATTTAATCTCTAGGCTTTCCAGAAGGTAAAAAACCACCAGGACAAAGGTTAGTAAAATAGCTTATAGTAAGGGCTTCCTTCCTTCCTTCTTGATATATAGCTGGATAGTTATGTATAAGAGAAAAAAGAGCTGAACACCTCTCAAGGAGAGGCATATCAAGGGACAAGGAACATGGAAATCAATTCTTCAAATTTTGCAAAAGACTCCTGTGGAAGGTGTGACTGAAAAACAGAAATGCAAACTTATCTAAAGAGAGATCTATTCTTTACATTCCCTTTTGTGACTACTAAACTGGATAACTTTATGCTGCCTTAGGCAAATGGACCCTGGTTTATTTATTCTACAAGATGAAGTAAACTAGTCAAAGCCAAGGTCCAGGATTGGCCTGTGGCCCCCTGAAGTCCTCTGTACGTTGACTCCATCTGTCAGACATCAACTCTGGCATGGCTGCTCTATTTAAAGAGCTGCTACTGCTGTGATTAGGGCAGATCAGCTGGGGAGAATGGTATTTTTAGCTCGCAGCTAGACTGAGTGTTGAATCAGATACTGCAAAAATTGAGGCCTTACAATGCTTTCTTCAATAGAGAGCTCCTATGGCTGGCAGAGAGCATGCAGGTCAGCTCACTCTGGGCCCGAGTTGACATGTGCAGTCAGGCCACCTACTTAGGAATCGGCTTCAGGAAGAAGTCTCCCAGCAACAGCAGTGATTTAATGAACAAAAAAAGATGGTCTGCGTTCTTAGGAGAACATAAGGAGATTCTGTCATCCAAGATTCATGTTGCCATTAGCCAAAGAGCAGTTACAATGGAGAAGAGTTTCAGGGAGTGCTTGGAACAGCAAAGGCAGGGGTGTGGCCTGGGCAAACAGGAGCAATGATAAACCCCCCTATCTGAAAGGCTGTTTCAGTCTTCAGCACAGACTGCAGCTACTCCTCAAACCGCCCAGACGCCTCCAAACAGGCACAGCCAGAGGCGATATGCTCCCAGGCACTTCTCACAACGGCTTTTGGCCTTCCTCTCTGAACTCAAAGGATCTCTTCTTATCTGTCCACACCTGACTTTCTCTAACTTCCATTTCATTTATGGAGACTGTTGTTGATTATTGTCCTCGTTCAGTCGTTTCAGTCAGGTCCAACACTCTTGGTGACCCCGCTTCCGGGTTTTCTTGGCAAAGATACTGGCGCAGTTTGTCATTTCCTTGTCCGGCTTATTCTATAGATGAACAAACTGAAGCAAACAGGGTGAAGCGACTGGCCCAGGGTCACACAGCTCAGGTCTTCTTGTGCTCCATACACTGTGTGCCCTCACTGCCCCAATAATGGAGGAGAAAACAAAACCAATTTTGCTCTTTCGCATGCTTTTGCCCGGGATCCCCTGACCCACTTCATTGGCGCCACAGTCCTCAGATTTGAGGGGCATACAGAATGGAGCCAAGAGAACCGGAATTCAGGCTCTTCTGCAGGTGAACACAACTCGTCGACTATGGCCCACTTCATTTCCTGCTTCAAGCAGAATTCAGAGGTGCTCACATTTGGAAGTAGGGGCTCCCTCCCTCCCTTAGTCACCAAAAGAGGACCCATTAAACAACAATGCAACAGAGAGCCACCAGCATCCTCATCAGCATGCACCACAGGGAAAGGGGCTGAAGGTTGTAACTTTTCACGAAGGATAGAAAACTCTGTTCTTGTCTTACACTGGCATTAGAATACCAGGCTAAAGATCTACTTGAAGAAAAGGTTGCCACTTGGCATTTCTGAAGAGAGAGCTATCAAAATACAACAGGAATTCCATCTACTACAATAGTTATTACGGGAAATTGCACTTGGTGCTAAGATGGTGGCTAACAGGTCTTCTGAAGCTACTGTAATTAAAGGTAACTAGACTATATCTGTTTGGCATTAGTAAAGAAAAAACTGAAAATCCTAAGTTTCCTGAAAAACTAAGTTCAGGACTATTTACCAGAAGAGATTACATAGAATTCAATCAACATCTGAAAGTACTGAGGATTTAGCAAGGATCTTAAGCATGACCCTCAAGAAATAAGCTACAGGTTAGAAACAAAAGCATGGACTTTCATGTCTTTTTTTCCCCTGAATTGTCACACTCCCTCTCTCAGTGGCGTGTGCCAGAAGCACCCGGACTAGCAGCATGATGGAAGAGCCAGCACTGTGCAAAGGAGGTAGGGAACAAACACAAGGCAGAATCTCAGTCAGACTTCAAAGGACCAGACCAAACTCAAGCCAGAAAAAAAAATTAAGCAACCGAGGGCAGAACCTGTAATTGCCATTAGTTGTAACATTGGCACCCAGTGGGTTAGCCAATCACTCACCAGCATTCAAGTGGCATTCCTTAATCTGGAACTGCAGCTCGTTTTCGTTGGGAATGTCCTTCCACGTTGCAAGGAAGACTTGGCGTTCTAAATTTAGGAACGGGGGGAAAAGAATGCTTGTAATCTGGTTGTTTCCATGCCACACACTCAACACTATTACCAATTAAATATTTTCTACACTATGGCGGTGCTTTAGAACTAGGTGGCGCAGTGGACAGAGTGCTGGTTTTAGAGTCAGGAAGATCTGAGTTCAAATTTGGTCTCACACACTTTCTGGGCAAGTCCCTTAATGTCTATTTGACTCAGTTTTCTCATCTGTAAAATGGGGATAATAATAGCACCTCCCAGGGTTGTTGTGAGGATCAAATGAGGTAATGAAGTGAAGTGCTTAGCACAGTGCCTGGCGCGCAGTACGCTCTACAGGAATGGTAGCTACTATCACTATTACCAGTGGACTCTAAACTCTATTGACCACACTCCTATCAGTAAAGAATTTTTGAGTCCACAGCCCAATATGCTTATTTTTAATTTATTTTTTAATTATATAATGTCTGGGTAGTGGTTAGGTTATAACAGCCCTAAAGGGCTAACTCCCAGCTCAGAATGTTAAAGGGAGGGGGGCGGGGTGTAGAGGACTAAGCGTGGCCACCCTGGAGACAATATGCAGGCCGGGTACCGTGGCAAGGGTGGTATGAGCTCTCTTTCTTCTCTCTGACTGCTTGTTCACACTCTTCCTGGAAGTCAGGCCTCACTTGGGAGGCCACGGCTTGCCACTAGGGCTGAAGCCTGGGCTCTGACCCAACCTGACACCATGCTATGAAGTTACTTCCAAAGCCAGTTAACAGCCCCCCTCTAGGTATTGCTTACAGAACACCACCTCCCTTGAAGGGGGTTCTGTGCTCCCACACCCACTGCTCTGGTGCAGGCCCTCATCACCTCTCGATGCCTTCTGACCCACCTCCCTGCTGCAAGTCCCCCCGCCTTGGCTGCCCAGGCTATTTTTCTAAAGTCCGGGTCTGACCATCTCACACTCCACTCAAAGCTACAGCAGCTCTCTGCTCCCTTCACATCAACACCAGCATACTCAAAGTCCCTTGAGAACATGACTTTCCATCTCCTAGATCTACACTTTTGCACTGGCTGTACCAATGCCTGGCCTGCCCTGCTCCCTCCCTCGGGACCTTGGGGTTTCCCTTGCTTTCTTCACAACTCTGCTCAAGGCCTGCCTCCTGCAGTCCTTCCCGGCTTCCCCAGCTGCCAGAGCTCCCTCTTTACAGGCTGTCTCCCCACTGGACTTTGAGCTCCTTGAGGGTAGGGCAGTTTTTGCTTCTCGTTTTATCCCAAGCACTTAGCACAGGGCCTGGCACAGAGCAAGGCCGTAGTGAATCTTAGCTGACTGGCTGACTACTGAATGACATGTGGGCCCAATGGACACAGCGGGCAGCTGCTTCTGTCATCAGTCACAGAAAACCGTGGTTCCAAATGAGGATGGGGCCGCTGGGTCAGAGACCACAAACAGTGCAGGGACCAGAGTCTCTGAGGCTGCTTACGAGCAGGCACAGCACAGCTGAGACAGAATCACAAGCCCTGGACTTGCGCTGAAATCACTTGTGGCACTGAAGGAGCTGTCGTCGTCCTGACAGGGACATTGAATGGTAGAATGAAGCCACACTCACCCATTTTTCCATCCTCTACAAAGAGCACATTGAGTGGGATGAGGCAGCTGAAGTAGAAGACATCAATGTTATTTTTGACAGCCACCTGCCAGGGAAGCAAAAAGGGAGAATCAGGACACCTGACTGAACCAAGAGGGAGGAAAGGAAAGCCTGTGTCTGGAAATGTGTCACCTGGTTTTCCTGCCTCTTCCAGGTGGCACAGGGCTTTCATCCACCATGACACACACAGACACTCCATGTCCTTACCTGTCCCCGGATAACCAATATCTCTCCATTTTTCCCAGGGTGACTTTCTGTAAGACCCTATTACACTGCTAGAAAAAAGTCTCTTGCCATCTGGCTTCCTCTTCCTAGCAAAAGATCTCCCCATGATGCACTTCTTTCAAAAAACCTCAATTACCAGAGGCAGAGTCAATGAATACAAACTGGAAAATGGCCTGAGTCAAAGAAGAGATCATCTTTTCATAGCCCACACCTCTGCCTCTCTTTGTCTAGCTTTCTAGAAATCTGGGTGATTTATTTTTCCACATTCCATATAATTAATAACACGCTGTTGGTATCAGAAAATTAATAGATAGCCTTGCCTAGAAAACAGCATTGATTGCTATCTACTTGAATAGGAGATGCCAGCGCAGCTGATTCTAAGAATGCAAAGCAGTATGAGAAAAAAAGAGAACTGATCTCAAAGCATTACCTCCCACCTCATTTCCGTAAGCACAGTCAGTAGCAGGGCGCCTGTGCTCCTGACACTACTGGAACACTCAGACATAGTTGGGGGAAGCCTGAGCCTCCCTTCTTGTTTCCCATCTCTATGATGGTCATTCCCTCCTCTCTTTAAAGGCCTACCTCTGTCATCACTCTTTTTTTCATCCTTTGGAAACTGCTCCGTTCTGGGATTTCAACAAGCATCTATTAAGTGCCTATGATGTGCCAGGGACTGCAAACCCAGTTTTTCCATGACCTCTTGAACTAGGAGTGCTAAATGTAAGCTTCTTAAAAAGTGCTTTGAATACAAATATAAGCCCCCAAGAAGCTTACATTCTCATGAGGGAAGAGAATACATCAAAGAGAGCTAAAAAGCAGGAGATGGAAAGAGGGGATGTGGTGGCACAAATGAGACATGCGGATGAAGGACAGGTGACCTCCAATTGAGGCTCTAGGAGCAACCTGCCAGTGGGAGAAGGGAGCCATATGGGTCTTCTAGAGTTAGAAGCCATGCGTATGTGCGTGCATGTGTGTGCGTGTGTGTGTGTGTGTGTGTGTGCACACTCACGCATGCACACATGTGTTGCAGTTGTGGATCAGGGGAAGAATTAGAACCCTCGTATCTGCTGTCCTTGGCCGCTGGGTATATGCAGTGGAGTTCTCACTGTCACAGCTGCTCAGAGATAAGAATTCACATTATCATCCCTGGATATGAAAACCCCAATCTTGAGGGTAGTGAGGGTGTCACTAAGTCTTCCAGGTGGCCAAGGGCTGGACTAATTTAGCTTCTATCATCACATAAGGCTACAAGAGAAACAGTCCAGGCCTCCTCCTTCCTAATTCTCACTGTCTTTTCCCACTTCACAACCTACAAAGATACCTTCAAGATACAACACTTCTACAAATGATTAACCACAGATACAGATGTAATATCAGACAATACCTGGCAGATTGAAACAAAACAAAACATAGTATTTACAGAAAAAAAAAACCGTAAGGTGTAATCTTATCCTATCCCAATGGGAAAAAGGAAAGGACGGAAGACACTGAATTACTGTTTGCTTTTCTGATTTTCTGCTTCCATGTGCCAGTCTGGAAAAAAACAAAAAGACTACAGGACACAAGAACACAAACTATTGGGGGAAAGGACTCCTTGTCAAGAATTTCTGGAAAAAAAATAGAAAGAAGTTGGGCAGAAAATGAGTTTAAAACAAGTATCTTTCACCATATACCACAATAAGCATCAATGTATAAGCAACCTAAAGGTTGCAAAATATAATAAAACAATTACAGAGAAAAAAAAGAGGCATCTTCCCCAACAATTGTCAGAGTGAGAATTCAAAACCAAGCACAGGATAGAGGAAATCACAAAAAGTAAAATGGACAAATTCAATTATATAAAATTCAAAAGATTTTGCACAAAACTCATGTGACCAGAATAAGAGAGGCTGGTGAGCAGGAAAACAAAACACAAACCAAAAATCCTTCGCATTAAACATCTGACAAGTTTGATACCTAAGATACAGAATTCATATAAATATCTAAAACTAGAAGCTATTTCCACACAGATAAGTAGCAAAGGGATATTAACCGTTTCCAAAAAGAGAAATGACGGATGTGGATAGTCCCCATCTAGGTTGGTATTTTTTGCATCTATTGCCTATGCTAATTTCCAATTTTATTGATTTATGGTCCATAAAGGATGTGTTCAACACTTCTACCTTTTTACCATTATTTGTTTTCTGTGCTCCGTTGTTCAGTTGTTTCAGTTGTGTCTGACTCTCCACGATTCCATTTGGGGTTTTCTTGGCAAAAATACTTGGAGTGGTTTGCCATTTCCTTCTCCAGCTCGTTTGACAGAAGAGGAAACTGAGGCAAACAGGATTAAGTGACTTGCCCAAGGATCACATAGCTAGTCAGTGTTTGAGGCCACATTTGAACTCAGGTCTTCCTGACTCAATCCACTGCACCACCTAGCTGCTCTTCTCTGTGCTCTGGTGTAGTTTTGTGAAGAACACCTTTGGGGTATCCCATTCCTATTCAGAAGATAAGACTTTAAGGTCTAATTTTTGCAACATCTCGTTCGGCTCTACGGTTCTCTTTTTGTTTATGTTAAATGCCCATAGCTCTGTTGTCTTTCTGTGATGTGGTTAGTTTTGATGAATTCAGAAGCTGGGCTATTAGGGTACGTATGTGTTTAATACTGATACTATTTGATTGAATCTGTCAGAAATCATGATTACAACTTTCTGGTTTCTTAACTGCTCATATTAATTCTATTAATTGAATTAATTTAAAAGTGTGCCTTCTAAATGGCTGATTTTTCTTTCTTTTTAAAGCTCTCCTGATGCCTTTGGTTTTTATAACACAGTCATTTCTGGATATATTCCCTCACCAATACAGACCCAGTGGGTTTTCCTTATAATAAGAACAACAGTTAAACATCTCCTCTTCCCTGAGGAGTTGGAGTGGGTGGAAGAGGGAGGCCCCCTGCCCACACTGGTCATTAAGCTGCCCTGGGCTGTTTTAGGCTCCTTCCTTGAATTCCTCTAGTCCTACTTCCCTGGGTTTTATTTACTTATCCAGTTCTTCTGTCATTCTCTGTTATTGGATTTGGGCTTTCTCCCACTCCATCCTTTTATATTGATTTCCTCCCTCCTCTTTTAAGGCCCTATTTGATTAAGTTTTGCCCATATTAATTTACTCTTCTATTCTCAACCTCCTTCCCATAACCTGCCCTAGGGCAAGATTCTTGAGTTTACTTAGATTATCATGTGGTTAAAGGATATAAACAAGCTCTTTCAAAAGAACTACAACTATCCACAACTATGAAAAATTGCTCCAAGTATTAATAGTAAGAAATTGCCACTCAAAACATGGCTGAAGTGCCTCCTCCCACCCCTCTGACTGGCAAAAATAATAAAAGATTAATACAGTCAATGTTGGTAGGGCTGTAGGGAGGTAAGACACAGTGACAGAGGAACTGTGACTAGGTCTAATCCATTTTGGAAAATAATTAGGAATTATATGATAAAATCCACTAAGTTCATACCATTTGGACCTAATTGTCCCAGTAATGGGTGTGTGTGTGTGTGTGTGTGTACACATATACATACACATGGATGTATATATGAATATGTACTCTCAAAAGTCAAAGGCAGCAAGAAGATCCCCGTTTATATAAAGACATTTTAGCAACACTTTCTGTGGTAGCATAAAACTGGAAACTAAGTTGGTACCCATCATCTGGAAAATGGATGAACAAAATATGATTTGTGAATATAATGGAATATTATTACATTATAGAAAATTATGACTACAAGAACTTGCAAGACCTGTATGAAGTCATGCAGAGCAAAATAAACAGAATGAGGAAAACAATATATACGATGACTATGACAACAAATGGAAAAAAAAAACCACTAAAAGTCAGCTGAACTCTTAATTAATCATAATGACCAAACTCAAGCCCAGAGAATGCTGATGAAATATATAGCACTCCTCTCAAAAGAGGAGGTGAGAAGTGTGGCATAAATGTCAGATGTGGGCATTTTGGGGGGCTGATTTTTTACCTTTTTTTTTGGTACAAGAGATAGGATAAAAGAGAAATGACTAAGGTGTGAAAAAGAAACAATAAAAAATTTTAAGAGAAAAACAAACTATTAACTACCCTACTTAAAACGTTCTAAACGACAACTAAAAGAAATGCAAAATAAAACTCTGAGGTTCCTCCTTATACCTCCTGAATTAACAAGTCTGTGAGTCAAAAAGCATCTATTAGTGGCTTGTTATATATATGCTGCAAGGCAATGCACTGAGCTCTAAGGATACAAAGACAAGCAAAAAAATAAAAAATCCCTGCCCTCAAAAGAGTTCAGAGTCTAAGGGGGAGACAACTTGTAAACAACTATGTACACACAAGATATATCCAGACAGCTGGAAGATAATCTCAGGGGAAGGTACTAACAATAGGGGGAACCAGAAAAGGTTTCCTGCAAAAATTTCACCTTGGGAACTAAGAGGTAGAAGTGAGGAGGGAGAGCACGAGGGTACAGGAAGAGGAAAAAGCACGCAGTTGGGAGATGGAGTGTCATGCAAGACAAGTGCACTAACAGTTGATGGAGTTATGGATTGGCACAACTATCCTAGAAAATTACTTGGAATTAAGAAGAGTGCCTCAACTGTTCATACTCTTGACTCAAATGTTTCCATGACTGAGCATGCAAGCCCCAAAAGTCAGACAGAAAGGCCCAATTCAAAAATCTGCGGTAGCCGAAAACTAGAAACAAAGTTGGTACCCGCTAATTGGGGAATGGTCAAAAATGGTTGTAAATTAACATGATGGAGTATTTATTATTAGACCTTAAGGAATGACAAATGAGAAATTTAGAGAAACTCAGATATATGAATTAAATCAGAGTGAAGAAAAGAGAACCAGAAGACTAATACACAGAGTGATGTCACTGAAAACATTATGGTGTGTGAGCTCAGCCGGAGAGCAGATCCTCGGAGCAGACAGGAAGCGATCACAGGGGCCCAATGCTGCAGAAGCAGTTAGGGATGTGTTGGCTTGGTTTTGTCTGACCTGCTCATCTTCATCTTTAGGTGATGAGGAAACTACACAGAGTGAAGTACATAGAAACAAAAGGCTCCAATAAAACAAAAAGATCTATAGAGCCAACGGTGTGGCCCGCCCCTCTGAATGCTGGCTTCTCAAACCTTCCCTTAGTCGCTGTTTTCGCAAGTGCTCGCTGACTTACTGAACAACACGTCTTTAGTTCTTGGCTACATGGACTGATGGGACTAATCTAACCAGGAAGTAATAGCAGGCCACTAGGCAGATGGCCCTCGAGTTAAGGAACGGTGAGAGGGCTATGCACATTACAATCCTGGGCAATACTAGAAATCTCCAAGTTTCTGTCAACTGGCAAAGCAAATGAGGAAAAAAGCACTGAGGGAAAACAGCTCGTGGCCAATTGTTGAGCCCACGTGCCCGAGACAGTGAGAAAAGAGGCCTGTCACTATCAGCAGATCCCTCTGCCCTTCCATCAGTGCAATATTGATTTCTCCCAGCTCTACAAAAGCAGTCTTCAAGTTCCCCTTTGCTGAAACTCACTGCATTAACTGGTACGAAAAAACCCAACTCTAGTCACTGGTGTCTGGGAAAATAGTTTCCAAAAGGTATTCTCACAGAAGACTGAGAACCAAATGAGAATTACAGAAAGTGCTCCGCAAACCTTAAAACCCAATGTAAATGCCAGTTATTGCTGTTCATGGGAAACACATCGTAAGACAATGAAGCATGAGGTTTCATCAGATAAAAGCTCTGCAGGTCCCTAAGTCTTGAAACAAGTTTGTGCTCAGGCCAAATGGCCAGATGGCCAGATCTTTATCCTATGTTATTCCTAGATCCTCCCCACTCCCACTATTCATTGTCTTCATAATTAAGACTCTCTGTTTCTTAAGTCTCATATCCTCTCTCTCAAGGAGCTTTCTACACTTGTGACTAAGCCTTGGGGTTATTCCTCCCTTCACTTCAGAGACTCGACAATCCCCTGTTCCTTCTGTGCATCTACAGTCACTTGTCCTGACTAGCTCCTAGTTCTCCTTCCTGGTCCCTTATTATGGATATTCCCAAGGAATCCTCTTCTCTCTTTAGACACTCTGGCAATCTCACGCATTCTACTACATCAACTACCAATTCTAAGATCGATCTGCAACCCTAACCTCCTTCCTTTACTGACTCTAGTTCCTTCTTTCTGAGTGCCTTCAAGGACATAAATGTCAAGTTTGCAGCTTTGAACATGTTTCTGATTCCTCCTCCTCCTCCCCCCTTACCTTTCAGATCCAATCAATTGCCAAATTCTTTCAACTCTATTTCCATAACATTCTTGCTCCTTGCACCTGTCCCCTCCTATTTCTATTGCCACTATTCTTAGTAAAGGTCCTCATTATCACCCGCTCAGGACTACTGCAAAGCCCCTCACTGGGCCCCACTGCCTCCTACCATTCACATTCTTCTGGCTGGCATTGGAGGTCCTCCACAATCTGCTGCATTGTATTATTATTACTGTTGTTGCTGGAGCCACTCTTCTCAGCTCCGGGCATTATCTCTGGCTGTCTCCCAGGCCTGGAATGCTCTTACTCCTCACTTCTACCTCCTGGTTTCCCTGACTTCCGTCAAGTTCCAAATAAATGCCTTCTTCTACAAGGTACCTTTCCAAACACCTCTTAACTCTAATGCCTTCCTTCTTTTAATTATTTCCTATTTATTCTGTATATAATTATTTGTGCATACTTATTTACTTGCCATCTGCCCATTAGATTGCGAGCCCCTCTGAAGTCAGGACTTGTCTTTTGACTCTTTTTTGTATCCCCACTGTTTAGAGGGCTTGGCATGTAGTGGGTACTTAATAAATGGGTTTTTTTTTTCCAATTTTCGATAATCAAGCACTTGAAGGTTTTTTTCCCTTCTACTTTCCCTCCCAGGAAGGAAGAAACAAGGGTGTGAGGGAAGAAGACAGGAGGAAAAAAAAAAAGGGAAGGAAGGGAGAAAGGAGGGAAGGAGGCAGGGAGGAAGGGGGGGAAGCCCTTACATCACAAGTGCAGTCAAGCAAAAGGTATTGGTCACATCCAAATGCGCATATTATTAGACCATCATCAGTCATGAGGTGAATGTGTTCCTTCTTTATCAATCTTCTGCGATTCAGGTGGATCACTCCATTAGAATTGTTCACTTTTACAATACTGATGCCACAGCATCAAGTGCTCACTCCTCTTTCCCCTCATTTTTTACAGCATAAGAGTATTCCATTCCATTCATATCCCCCAGTTCAGTCTTTTCCCATAACTAATGAACATCCCCTTTGTTTCTAGCTTTTTATGCCACCACAGAAAGCTTCTATAAACATTTTTGTAAATATGGATGCTTGTCCTCTTTATTTAAGGCATAAAGGTTAGCAGTGGGATAGCTGGGTCAAAGGGACACTTTTAGTAACTTTTTGTGCATAACTGCAAATCGCTTTCCAGAATGGGCTGAACCGGTCATTCACAGCTCCACTAAGGATGCCACCCTACTTTTCTAAACTGCTCATATTACTACCTTCCAGACAAACTGTTCTCCTCTCATCACACCAAATGCACAACTACCCTTACACATTCGTGCCTTTGTTCACCCTTTCGCTGGAATACTATCCCTCCCTTCTGCACCTATTAATTCTTTAACCATTTTAAACTTAAATTTCATTTCTTACACAAAACCTTCCCTGATCCTCTGATTGGCAACAATTTTCTTTTTCAAGCTTCTCATTGCACTGTTCTGCAATTCTCTGACGGATTTATTTTATGATGTGTTACATTGTGGTTATTTGTCATTATGTCTAAACCTCCCCCCCCCATTAGGATCAAAAACCACAGGTCAGGTGTGAATTATCTGAAGTTTGTATCTCTTCTAATACCTAGTGCAGAGCTCTGCAAACAACATAAAATGTTTACTGAATGAATGAAATCAATCCCAGTAAGCTAACAACATCTAATTTCCAAGCAAAGACATGAAATCGTTGGTTCTTCTATATTTGCCAAGATTTGTGAACATGGCTGAGAAAGAAACAGGAGACAAGAATTAGGTTTTGTCTACTAATCTACTAAGGGGAGAGGAAAGGGGTTGGGGGTGGGGGCCCACCAGTCAGTGGGCTAGTCAACAGACTAGACATTTTGTTGCACATCAGAAGATCACACACACTTGGTGAAAGTGCCTTCAATATTAATTTGTGAAAAGGATAGCTCTTTTATGTGCTATGTATGTAATCCTATGAGACCATGTTCTAAATCTCTCTACATGGAATAGGTCTAACACCACTAACAGACCTCTTGGGGACGTCACAAAGGGTAACAAATAAATATGATTTAAAAGCACTTACAACTAGAAGAGCTTGCTACATATGGTTAATAAGAATGATTTTTTAAACATTACTTCCATTAGCTGTTCAGAAAGAGCAGCCTGTCAGCCTGGTTTTGTAACTGGCAATTACTTCCATTCTTTAGGATGGGAGGCCTGAAACATCGGCAGCCTCTTTATCATGGCACAGTAGGAGACGAACAGGCTAAATTAACATGCGAACCTTGTTCCAATGCACTCAAGAGTACTATAAAAAGGAACGTGATGAACTCAGTCTGAACTCTGGTGAGCCACCCCGAACGAGCAGCTGTCACTACAGGTAACTAGGAGGAGCAATGGTCAGTGATGGGATCCTTCTCATCCATTCATGGTTACATTCTATTTTATCTGTGTTGTGTCACCCATGGCCCTTAGTTTCCAGGGAAATGACTTTCCCTAAAGCTTTTGGTAAAAGTAGTTACAAGCTGATCCAAACCAGGAGTGCACATGGATACCGTCCAGCCTTCAATCTCTGAGACATGATGAGCTAAATGTAATTTTAAACACCACAGAGTCTCGTCAACCGATCCCAAGGCTGGCTTAACGGCAGAGCTTTGGTCAGAACCAACTCCAACTATGTGATGGATGATAGCTGAGAAAAATAACACCTTCCCTTGGATTCCACAATTAAAACACCATGCAGCTCAATACTCACTCAATGCCATGAAATGACCCACTTTCTAGCTGTTCTGCATGCTCTTTCTGACCAAACCTATTTACCCCAAAAGTTCTCTGTCCCCTGAGTGACCTGAACTTTCCAGGAGCAAAACTAGGGAAAGTTCCATCCAAAACAACCAGAACCCTGTGAGTGATGCTGGAAACACACAAACAGATGAAAGGGTAGTAGAGATACTTCAAGTCAACCAGACTAAATGTAAACATGCAATTAAATGTTAATTCAAACGTAACTATAAAATTCATCTCCATGATGTTTCCCAGGTTAGACTTTCACATCCTTCTTGGGTATCCTGTACATGCTCTCTCCAAGCCTCAAACAACAATGGATCCTGGGTGGAAAAGGCATAGTTGCCTACTACCAGGGAAGGCAGGACAGGGCTCTGTTCAAAAGAAATGGGAAGAGCCAGATGATCCATCTGGAAAAATCTGACAACCCCCATCCACCCCTAACAAAAGCAACAGCCCTATGTCACTAAGCAAATTTCTCCTTCTGAGCAACTGGGATCATGCCCATGCACATCTGAAGCTTTTGTATTACAACAGCTCTGAGACAGTGAGAATCAAGTGTTCCCCTACCTGGACCATAAGCCCTCAGTTTCAAGTCCAGAGAGGCAGCTACAAAATGTACCTAGTTCCCTAGTTCCAGCCTCTGGCTTTCCTGAAGTTTTTATATGACTTAGACCATGACTGGAGGCATGAACAAACACTTAAGTACTTAAAAGTGTTGGTTCAAAGCACTAGGAAAATACAAAGAAAGAGGAAGAAGTCCTTGCCCTCAAGGAGCTTAGATTCTAACAGGGAAATGATGCACAGAAGGCAGTGGGAGCCAGGGAAGGGAAATCACAAGGATAGTGGGCTGGCAGCTGATCAGCATGTCCTCGGTAGAAGCACGATTTGATTCCTGTGTCCACATCCAGAAGAATAAAGGTGGTGGGTAAGGGCAGAGGGCAGATGTGTCCCAAGGCAAATGGCAAGATGGGAGAAAGGGGAGCTAGATTCTCAAGACGAGAATCATTTCAATTATTTCTCCAATGCTTCAGAAGAACAATGTTTCCTCCTCCTAGGCTGATGAAAAGTAAGGGAGAATTTTTCAGTGAAGGACGTGAACGTGTGGTGATCAGTACACTGTTTGCTAATACAGTAGCTGTCACTGAAGGAACAAGCTGCCACTGACCAATGCAAGGGCAACACTCTCCTCTCATGTGCTTTTTGCCAGTTCCAGTTCTAGACAACACTCTTTGCTAAGGGATCATCCCCAGATTTAAAAAGTAGACATAACAGAAATTCAGTTTCATATGAAATCCTTTCCTGTTCTTTGGGTCTTGTAATGTTTGTGTTTGTTGATGGTTAAATTCACAATAAGAAATTTTTTTTTTAATGAAGGACAGTTACAAGGAAGAAGGATCAGACTTAATTGGATCTATAAATCACAATTACCTCAATTACACTGAACAGTTCATTCTAGAGAGAACAAAGAAAAAAGTTTCTGCCCTCAAGGAGCTTATAGGTGGGAGTTTTGTGAGAAAGAACCTCAGTTTTCTCAATCAAGCAAGAAGTGAGATACTCAACTGGGAGAAAGGCAGGAGGTAGAGGAAGCTTGAAGAAGGAAGAAAAAGTTTGGAAAATCTCGTGTGGGGAATTAGATCAGGAATCAATTATGGAAGAATAAAAGAGATTGCCTTGCTGCACAGATGACCCACGTGAAGTTGGATAACACGAATTTATAATGTACTCAATCAGCACAGTTTTGAAACTTTCTTCACCTCTGTTCAAGTAATCCAAAGATGACGTTTGACTAAGAATGAGCAGCAAGAGGAGGACAAAGGGAGTGAGTGATGTGACTGGAAGCCCAGGTATAGTTCAATTGAAACGAAAGTATAAAGAATCAAAGGTAAGGAAGTGAAATCAGAGCAGCCGGCCCGCAGTAATAGCCTGGGAAAGGCCTGAAGGGTAAAGGGATGGAGAGCTCAATGAAGCAGAACAATAGGTTTAGGAGGGGTGAGGTATAAGGAGAGAAGCAAGAATTGGAGGCCATGGTCAGAAAGAACAACAGCAGGGTGTCTAATTAGAGAAGTGGAACACTTGTGGGCAATGGTGAAATCCAGTGTGTAATTATCCTCATATGTGATGGAAATAGAGTGAAGGAGCACAGTGCCTGGCACACAGTAGGTTCTTAATAAATGGGTCATGGGATTTAAGGAGATTGAGGAATCAAAAAGTTAAGAAGTTTGAAGGCTAGTGTAAAAAAGTGGGGGAAGGAGGAAGATGCTGAGGCAAAAGAAAGGAGAATGACCTGAGGAGCAGCACACAACAGCCACGATAATCAGGATTGGGTGTGAAGCTGATGCCAGGAGCTTGAGAGTAGATGTTACTGAGTGAGTGGTTAAGGGAGGGTCTGGAAGTAGCAGGGGGAGTGAGGAGTATTTTGATTTCCCCTCTAAGGAGGGTCTGGAAGTGGCAGGGGGAGTGAGGAGTATTTTGATTTCCCCTCTAAGGAGGGTCTGGAAGTATCGGGGGAGTGAGGAGTATTTTGATTTCCCCTCTAAGGAGGGTTTGGAAGTAGCAGGGGGAGTGAGGAGTATTTTGATTTCCCCTCTAAGGAGGGTCTGGAAGTAGCAGGGGGAGTGAGGAGTATTTTGATTTCCCTTCTAAGACTAGTGTGTTGAGGGGCGTGGGAGAAGGTACAGCCCATGGTGGAGAGGAAGACCAGTGACATGGGGCAGCCAGGACTCAGTGAAGGCTAGTACATGGAAGGAATGTAAGAGAAAGAAGTCCAGGAGGAAGAGAAATTCCATCCACTCATCTTTCCTGGAGAGACCTTCTAGTAGAACAGAAATATCTCAGTAATGAGAGCAGATGAACTTCCACTCCAACATAGGTCTGACCTGTGAACAACTCCAGGTTGGAAGTAAAATTTATGTGTCTCAACCATGTGTCTGCACAATGACAACAGTATCCTCTTCTCTTCAATCAAGTAATGCAACACTTCACATGGGCAGAAGCCCAGGGTGGGCAGGGAAGACTGGCACAGGTACCTCTGACCCACAGACTCCCTGGGGGAGCTGTTCATCTCCACCAAGTTGGGAGGGGCAGGTTCCTCACTCACTAAGTGGGATGAGATAACTGACAGGGGCAGAAACAGTGTGACAAGTCTGGTCCCTGAGCACCTCTTCTGAATCATCCCTCCTATGACCTCAAGGGACAGAGTTTATACAAAAGTCCTCATCTCCCCACAAAAGTCTTTTCATTTACACTATAGTCAATATCAATACAAATGCAGAGTTCCAACTTGACTTCCACATGGCCAAAAGTAAAGTTTCACCACTACATACATTTTTTTTAAATCATTAAGCTTCAATGATTCTCTTAAAGTCGTCTTCCCATGAACTTGGATTCTCAAAAAAGCAAAACAAAAGAGAACAGAAATGGTAAGTAGAATAGAAGACCATGGGTTCAGACTGTGAGCAGAGATCATGTAGTCCAATCCCAACATGGTACAGAAAAGGTTACTAAGGCCCAGAAAAGTTGTATCAGTTAGTCAGCTAATAAATGTTTATTAAGAGCCTACTAAACTAAGCAGTGGGTTTACACAGAAAGAAAAAGAAAGGCCCTGCCCTCAAAGACTTCATGGTCTAACCATAGAGACAATCTGCAAACGACTAAGAGCAAACAAGGAATGTGCAAGAGAAATCAGAAATAATCAACAGAAACAAAGGACTAGAATAAAGGCGGAATGAGAAAGGCTTCTTGGAGAGGGTGAGATTTTAGGTGGGACTTGAAGGAGGCCAGGAGAGCCAAGAGGCAGGATGAGAAGGGAAAGAGTTTAAGGCATAGGAGAGAACCAGAGAAAATGCCCAGCATTGGGAGATAGAGTATCTTGTTTGAGGAACAGCAAAAAGGCCAGTGTCACTGGATTTCACTGTAAGCAGAAGGGAGTGAGGTGTAAGAAGAGCAGAGAGACAGAAAGGGAACAGTTTATGAAGGGCACTGACTGCCAGATGATTTTGTATTTAATCCTGAAGGAGACAGGGAGAGTAGGTGGAGTGATGTGGTCGGATGTACACATTAGAAAAATCATTTAGAGAGCCTGGCATGGGGAGCGACTTGTGGCAGGCAGACCACCAAGCAGGCTGGACTGTGACCGATCAGGTTTGAAATGAAGAAGAGTTCCACAGCACAGCAGTAAGGGGGAAGAGGCAACACATGTTACCAAGGTAAAACTGACAGTCCTTGCAGGATCCAATATAAAACCCTAGCAAGAGAATGGATATGGGGTGTGGGTGGGGGGTAAGAGTGAGTGAGTGAGTTGTTGAGGATAACACCTAGGTTGCGAGCCTAGGTGGATCTTCTTGATAGTAATAGGAAAGTTTGGTAGAGGGAAATCATGACTTCAGTTTTGGACAGATTGAATTTAAGATGTCTGTGGGTTGGAGATGAGAGACTAGAGGTCAGCAGAAAGGTTAGAGCTGGATAAGTCGTTTGATAATCATCAGTGTAGAGATGACAATTAAATCCATGGGAGCTGATGAGATCACCAAGTGAAACAAGAGGGAAAAGAAAAGAGGTACCAAGCTAGAGGGCTATGGAATGCAGGGCATGATCTAGCAGGCATGACCCAGAAGATCCAGCAAAGAAGACAGAGAAGGAGCAGTCAGATAACAGGTAGGAGAGCCAGGTGAGAACAGTATCACAGAAACTTAGAGAGAAGGGAGTAACAAGGAAAGGAGGGTAATTAACAATGTCAAAGGCTGAGGATTGAGAAAAGAGATCATTAGTAGTTTTATAAAGAGCAATTTTGGTTGCAAGATGAGGTCAGAAGCCAGAGTGCAGAGTTAAGAAGAAGGTGAGCACAAAGACATCGGAGGCACCTGTTGGAGGAGTTTAGCCACCAAAGGAGGAGAGTTGTAGCACCACAGCCAGCAGGGATGGATGGCGAGCAAGAGCTGGATTGGAGACCAGATCCTAATTGGGAATCCAGAATTCTTCTGACTGCACTACATGCCTTTTTTTTGTCTGTTGAGTGATTTTCATTAGATTTACCCTGAATTCTTTTACCTCCTTAGCATATGGCACAATATTTATTTTCATGGTTGATCTACACATATGACATACTAACGACAATGATGTTTTCACAAAGTGTACACTGGCTTCATAAAAGTAATGTCCAACTACCACAAAGGAATTTATACACAAATTTTGGAAACAAGGCACATTTTCACTTCTTATCCCACTATGAAATTATGAGGATGTGAAAGACTATGGCATGTAATTTTTCAGAGACCATAATCACGTGCATATAAACCTAAACCAATCATTTTTACCTTCAACCTAGAACATATTTGGGCTTTATAAAGAGACTGTCAAAAATGCCCCAGATACACCAAAATATTCATAGTATATTTTTCATGGTAGCAAAAATTAGAAATAAAATAATGCCCATCAATTAGAGAATAGTTGAATTTAATATAACATTAATGGGCCCTAAGAAAAGATGAATAGCAGAATTCAGAGAAACATGGAAAAACTGGTATGAGTCCATGCAAAGTAGAATAAGCCCAACACACACAATCCTCGCTCACGATGTAAATGAAAAGAACACTGAAAGGAAGCTAAATGCTGAGTAAGTGTCATTAACCACCTTGGTCCTGAAGAACCTAAAAGGAATGCATCTCTTCTCCTCCTCTTCTCTGGTTAGAGTACTGCATGCATAGTCACTTTCAGGCACTGGTTTTACTCAGCTGCACAGATGACACACACTTTCCTGAAGAGATTAAGGCTCATGCTGTGAAACACAAGTATCTGGAGGAAAAAACTCAGCATGCCAGGGTAACTCTAACAGGCCATCCGGTGTTAAGGCAGCCATCTCCCCCACAGGGCAACAAAGACTTTCAACTTTTTTCTTTCTCCTTGGGTGGGGGGCAATCGGGGTTAGATGACTTGCCCAGGGTCACACAACTAACATCTGAGGCAGGATTTGAACTCAGGTCCTCCTGACTCCCAGGTCAGTGCTTTATCCACTGCGCCACCTAGCTGACCCTTTTTTCCTCTTTATAACCAAGACTCCATTACACACCAATTGTTAGTGAATCTGCCAGGAATAATTGGTGCCAAGTGCATCCCTTGGTGCCTGGGATTACAGGTTTGGTTTATTTGTGTACCCTGGGAGTATATGTTTGGTTCCCAGAAGCAGGCCCTACCAGTCAGGCATGGAAGATCTATTTAGAAAGCTCTGCAAACCCATACAGGCAGCTACAGGAGAGAGTTCCTAACTGTATGACAGGCAGGTCAAGCAGGTAACCTCAAGCTGCTGAACTCATCAGGCCTCAAAGACAAACTCAACAGGTCTGGTGAAACAAAGCAGTTTGGCATCTGCTAGTGAAAAGATCTTCTGCCAGGAAGCATTTAATTATTCTTCTGGCGCAAGAGTCCCAGCTGTAAGCCTTCTGAGTGAGAATGGACATACGCAAGACACAAAATATCAGAGACTGTGACCATCTGCAACTCTGACGCTCTCACAGGCTAATAAGATGGTAGCGTAGGAGTTGCAGGGGACAGAAATTCTAATGAAGGCCCTCTGTTCACAGGCTCCTTTATTAAGCCAGCATGGCGTTCTTCCCACACTGACATGGACTAAAGACAAGTCTCAAAAGGATGGAAGGACAATGCCCTCTATAACCATTTCAGGGCAACCTGTTCTTTCTTGAAAAGACAGAACCAATTAAAACATGCCGTCAACTCAGGCTGTAAGAGATAGTTACAGAAAGAACATTTCAGAGTTTAAGAAGCCATCAGGAGGGCCCTTTCTTCCCTCTAATCGGTAGGCTTTAAATTGATGCCTTTTGTTTTTGCATCATAGGCATTTCTGAACCTTTCCTCTCCCTCTCCCCTATACAGAGCCTTTTCTTATAACAGAGACTTTAAAGAAGTAAAAACAGTTTGGCAAAACCAAACACATCAGCTTTGACAAGACATGCACCATCCCATACCCACAGTCCTCACTTCTGCCATGAAGGGAAGAAGGTCCATTTTCTTAATTCTTCCAGGACCAAGCTTAGTTATTATAATGACAAAGTATTCAGTTTCACTTTATGGTTCTTTCTACATGGCCTCTAACTCACTTTTAAGACCATAAATGTTCTCTGTTATAGGAGATCAGCTCTTCAGTGGTTACTAAATATTGGTTTTCAAGAAAAGCAAAAAGCAATTAAGAAATCCAGAAGACTCTGCCCTCAGGCCTCTCACCAAAGCTGCCAGTGCAAGGTGCTGACATGGCAAGGAGGTGCTCTAGTGCTCTCTTCCCTAGATTCCTGGACACAGAGAATACCCAGAGCCCACTGGAATCTGTATGAAGACCACACGGCCTAGAAGCTGGCACGCACAGCTCACCAACTCACATGGTCCTTCCAAGCCAGTGATCTCCCATAAGGAGACAGAAGCACTTGCAGGTGGCAAGGCTGACAAAGTACTTGGAGGAAATGTTTCTTAGCAACCAATGCTGATCAAATTCAAACAAGGCCAACTGAGTCAGAGAAAGCTCAGTTAACAACCGACCATTTTAAAGGTTTTTGCATCAGCTGGATAGTCAATTTTCTTTTGGGGTATATAATAAAAAGATATTAAAACCGCATGAGGACCCAAGTTGGGGGCGAGGAAGGGGAGGGGGTAAGCCTTACATTTTGTTTTGGAACATTTACAGTCTTCCCTCTCTCAGCTGTCCTACAGATCTGATTCTGTTACTCTCCTAGTCAATAAACTCTAGGGACTCCCTCTTGCTTCTTGGATCAAATAACATCTCACTTGTAAAACCCTCACAACCCAGCCTCCTTCCTGCCAACTAGCCCAACTGGCATCCTTGAGGATTTTCACCCACACTAACAGGATGCCACGACACTGACAATGCCCCACGTCCTACACCTCCCTTGTCGCCTCCACACCAAAGAATCCCCCACTTCCTTTTCTACTTGAAGCCGTTCATGATTACTCCCAGCTGACTCGCCGCGCCCCCCCCACCTCACTGTATTTATTTCTTGTATACACGTATCTGTGCATTTTGTCTCTCTAGAAAGAATAGACACTCTTTGAGAACCACGTTTGTTTTCTTTCTTTTTGGTCTCTGTATCCTCCAAGCCTAACAAAGGAACACGGGAACCGTTTACTAGTTGGTTGCTTGATTGCATTCATAAAACCTTTCTCAGCCACCTTCAGCGCAGCGGCTAAAGTCTCCTAAGAGGTTAGCGTAGACTCAGAATTAATGAATGTAGACTTTTTTATTATTGTAGCCCAACATGATTTTTCTGTTTTAAAAGGGAAGAGATCTAGGCTCTGAAGTCACCTCAACTTCTGGAAATTACCTTTGTGTAAATGTTTACTTGGCTCAATTTCTACCACCATCCTATAAGAAAGTTACCACCAAGTCTGGATTCTCCTTATCCATGGGAGGCAGTCTGGCCGACCGAAACCCACATGTGTCTCAACTGCCTCATTTTTGTCATCTGTTTCCATCTTCTTCTCTTCCAGTGTCATCAGCCATGCTTCCCTTCCCTCCTTCCTCTGGGGCTGCCTGTGGCACAAGGTTCTCCGCAGCCCCCTGGCTGCCTCCCAGAGACCACGTCGTGGAGGACTCTGTCCTGAGGCCTCGCTCTCCTGACTGGTGAGCACATGTGCTGGAAGATTATTTCTGGAAAGCTCATTTCACTCCCTCTTTTCTGGACCTCTCACCTCACCTCCAGTTTTGGAATATTGAAAAAGATATCATCAAATCAACCGTGTCATTACTCCTGCCTAGGGTATGTGGTCTGCTCTCCTATAACTCCACTCCCATCCAGTATTTTTCCAGACCAAAGTGTCCTTCGCTGGCCATTGTTTCCTCAACTAAAACATAAGCTCCTTGAGAGCAGAGACTGTCTGCTTTCAGATTTGTCTCCCCAGCATTCAGCACAAACTTAATAGATGCTCATTCATCAGGGTCGCTGACCTGCTAAGAAAAGTTCAATAAACTTCAGCGCTCATTTCCACTGGGATATGTTAATGAGGGGAGGAATGGCTGTGGGTGCAGATAATCCACAAACTGGAGACAGTCTCAAAGTTAGCCAGAAATGGGGAATCAGGGATTTGCTTCCTGCGTTTTCAGTATTTATAAAAAGTTACCCTAGTTTCATATCTTCCTCCTTTTTCAAGGGATAATTTTACGCTAAGACTCAACTTCTGTTTTACAGATCCACAGCAAAGTGAACTAGGTTTCCACGAGCTGTTGTCTTTCCTTGCTCTTTCTGAATCTTTCTTACTAGAGATGGTCATGGGGGGGGGGGGGGGGGGGGGAGGCGGACAAAGGGAGAGAGATAACATCAGAAATGAATGTAGTAGAAAAAACAAAGGCATCAGCATTTAAAGACAAGGAAGCTTCAAAGGCCCTTGTCTAGAACTCACCTCTTTAGACTTTAGGAGAAGAGAATCTGTCCTGTTCTACCTGACCCTGACTTCTCTTCCTGTGTCTGAGATAACGGGTGGTGCGTGCTTGCTGACCACTCCTAAATCCAAAATGGAGAAAATATGTGGCTAAGCTCTCCAGAGTTTGGAGGCAGATGTGGACTGGAGAATTCCTTTAGGATCCCGTGCTGAAGGCCCTGAAGAAGTCAATTCTGGCTGCAGAGTATAGTTGTGCTTTCTTCCCCAACCTGAGCCAAACTACTATCATGACACACCATCTTAACTCAAAACGTCTACTCCCTCAGCTAAGAAGAGACAGCCAACTGCTGTGACAACAGGGTCATTAGTGAAGGGGCAAACAGGCCTCAATGGTGGGTACGGAAATGACTTTTTCTCTCAATGATGCCACTATGGCAGCCCTCATAAACACTTCCTGTTGGGGTCTTCAGATGGCATCTTCACTCATCCGGAAAGATGGTGGATCCAACAAGAAGCTGGTCCCCAATTTCTCATTGCCATATCATGCTGTCAACTAAGCAGAGTCCTTCCTTTAGGGCCTCTGAAAGCTGAATGCATGTCACTTGGCAACTCCAAGTTAATAAAAACTCCTGACTTTCTAGAGAACCTCAAGAAAGCCCCACACACAGGCTGACTTGCTCCGTATCCCATTTTTCAAGGGCAGGTGCCAATGAGGAGCCCTTGGAACAAGAGAGTTTGGGTGCTTCTGATCACTAACACTGGAGGCATAAAATCATTTTGCAGGATGTGAAACTTTCTGATAATCATTGTGATGCAGAGCACATGCAGGGTTGTGGAAATTACAACCAAGAACACAGGCCCAAGTCACTGGACTTCGCACAACATGCACTGTAATAATAGTCACATTGCCCCTTAGTTTTCAGATCCATTATCTCATCCCATCCTCTCCACAATTCTGAAAAAGGCAGAGCTGAGATTTTATCAAGTTTACAGATGAGGAAGCAGAGTCCTAAGAGAATCCAGGACTTGTTCAAAGTCACACAACATAACAAGTTAGCAGTAAAACCTTGGCCGAGAGCTCAGGCCATCTGACCCAAAGTCTGTGCTCTGAGTGACGCAGTCCTGCTATGTACAAAACAGGCAACCAGTCAATTTTATCCATATGCCACATTCATATAAATCACTATAGAAAACACAATTATAATCCAGCACCTAGTTTATGCAAAATGATGTTCAGAAAGTAATTTTAAACTGTGTGCAAACTGGGAATATATTTTCCTATTAGAACAATGCCAGTTCAACCTATAAAATATTTTAAGACAATACTAATGTACTTAAAAGATCTAAACCACCATGTACAACCATGTTTTTTTGCGGGAAAACAAATTTCAACTTGAGAAGACAGAACTCTCCTCTCTACAGTAGGATGAAGAATTTGCTACTACCTCCTCCCACAGAGGGCAATACAGGTAGGAACTTCTCTCTATCCAAGTCACTGCTTGAAGCCTGAAGCAGGGTAAGTAGCAGGGCCAGGTTAGGAAGAGCTGAGAGGGCAAGGATTCTGGGCCCTAGAGGCACCGAGATTGGTGAGGCAAGACCTCGTGTTTCTGTAAATTCCTTATGAATACTTCTTGGTCCCATGCCAGCTCCTTGGTCACTTCCTGTCCACTGCTACCACTTACTGCTCTCAAACAGTCTGTCATCTCCAGTATACTGTGAAAAACAAGAGGCCAGTCCCTCCACAGGAAATTCTCAGGAACAAGGGCAGGTATGGATGGAATGCCTTCCCACTCCCCCTAGCTCTTTGAAGGGAAAGACAGGACAGGAAAGGAATACAAGGGAGAAAGAGGTATTTACAGACTATGGATCCATTTCAATTAATCCACATCAAAGCCTTTTTGTCTATGAACAAATCAAAAGTAATCTGAGGGAGGGTGAGGTAGAGTTGGGGGAATATGGGCAACATGGAGGAAGCCAGAAACAGAGAGAGAGAGAGATGGAGCCAGTCAGAAATCAAGGGAGACAAACCAAAGTGAGAGAAGCAGAGAGACGGAGAAAAACAGACAAAAGAGGAGGCAGTTCATAGAGACACACAGAGACAGAGAGTAGGAGAAAGATCTGGAAGGACACAGAGATGCCCAGGGACCAACATACACAGATGAGAAGACTGCTTGTGTCTTTCCATTTCTGTGTTTACCCACTGAGAACATCTACAATCCGTGCCTCTCCTTTCTTTATTCCTTCTCTCTTCTTAACTCTCGGCAGTCAACAACAGCCTCATCATGTAACTCCTCTACTTCACTTTCCTATTCCTGTGGAGGGGATCGCCATCCTCTTGGCCCCTCATGCTCACAACCCAAGAATCACCCTGGATCCCTCCTCCTCTCTCACTTCCCATCCCCAAGTGTTGCCCCCTTCTCTCCTCTAACTCTCCCCCATCACTCCTTGGAGCTTGGAGCGCTGCAATAGCCTGCGGATTGATCTCTCTGCCTCCAGTATCGTCCCCCTTCCGTTTATCCTCCACTCAGCTGCCAGTGTTCTTCCTAAGCGCAAGTCTAACCACATCACCCTATCTACTCCATACACGCCAGCTCTCCGTGTCACTTTCAGGATCAAATAGAAAATCCTCTGACATTCAAAACCGTTTATAACCTCCCTCCCTTCTCACCCCATCTGCCCTCCCCTACACACACCAAGTATTCTGTAAATTGAGGACACTGACCTCCTTGTTGTCCCTTGATCAAAAACGTTATCTCCTGACTCTGGGCATTTCCACTTGGCTGTCTCCCATGCCTAGAGAATCCTCTCCCTCCTGCTTTCCTTTGAGTCCCAGCTAAAATTCTACCCTCTCCTCTACAAGAAGTTTCTCCTGATTCTCTTAACACTGGCACCTTCTCTCAGTTCCATACCTCCAATTTATCCTGTGTACAGCTTGTTCGTACACAGTTGTCTACATGTTGTGTCCCCCATTAAAGTGCACACTCCGACAGCAGAAACTGGGGGTATTTGGTTGTTTGCCTTTCTCTGTATTCCCAGTGCTGAGAGCACAGTCCCTGGCATACATTAAGTGCCCAATAAATGCTTCTTGACTTAAGATCTATCTAGGAATCACTAGAAAACTAAACTCAAGTTGTTTACAACTTTTCTCTATAGGAGGTGGGTAGAGAATTAAGGTTTTAATTAAGACATGTTCGACCTGGATTAGACAAAGTTTAAAAAGTGGAGAGTCAGTGAGAGGAGATGAAGAGAAAAGAGGCAATACGAGAGGAAGGGAGGGAAGACATCTAAAGTTGGGTCGGGTACAGGAAGAGGAGATCCTCAGTGATGAACTTGAGTAAAATGCAGGCTTAGACAACTGGGGACTAGCCTTTTCAGGCCTTTAATTTCCTCCAAAAGTCCTACATCAGACTAAAAATAGAACAAATGTTCCTTAGACAGGAGGCAGGGTGGGGGCACCCCCTCCCTCAGGCAGCAAGGTCTCCCAGGCTTCACTACACCCAGGCCAAGACTCCTAGCCACATCTCAACAGCTGCATAATGAAACCTGCACTGGAAGAAGCAGGCATGAAAACCAAGAGCTTTGTAATCCCCAGAGAAGACTTTCCTTCCATTTGATAAAACATTTCCTGGAAGGTGTCTTGATCATCTGCATAGTAGCCTTTCCCTAGAATTTATCCTCAAAAAAAAAAAAAAATCTCCCAACACCACCACCACCCAGATCCTTTTGTAAAATCATTAAAATCTCATATAATCTGTTCTTAACTTGGCCTAAAGTACTTGCTGGATAGAGAAATCACTAACAGAGGAGCATACAAATTTTCCTCTGCCCGGTCTAGCAAAACTCCAGCTAACAAACACCTAAAAACTTGCAGGCAAATTCCTTGATTAAAAACTCTGTGAATGTACACAGATTTGAAAAATTGTATTTCAGATTTGAGAGGGAATGAGAAGTTTCAGACTGAACAGTTTTTAAGGTGGAGAGTGGGCACTCAGAGCAGTCAGCTGCCTTTTAGGGCTCCCTGTTAAAGAACCACAGGCCTGCTCAGGGCACTGTGTGCAACAGGCTAATACAGAGAGTCAGTGCAGCAAACTCTTATCACTACCAGCTCTGAATGTGCTTATCAGACTCGACTTGTTTCAATTCAATTCAAACATTCAGTTATTAAGTGCTTAATACGTGATGCTCATTGTTCTGAGGAAAACAAAAATGGTCTCTGCTCAAAGCATTTACAGTGAACCAAGAGGATCCACATCCCATCACATGGACGACACAAGGCACAGCATGACTGAGGTAAGGTGGAGGAGGAAGAGAACACTGTCAGCACAGAGGAACAGTGGGCTGGTCAGGAAGGCTTCCTGGAGAGGGCAAATCATGTATCAAATCTTTAAGGAAAATAAAGATTTCAACAGGCAAAGATGAGGAGAAAGTACACAACCTGGAAAGAGACAGAGAACCAGACCGGGCAATGGCAAGGTGCCCAGCTCACCTGGAATACAGATAGCATGAAGAGGAATGATGTAAAAGGAGAATCAGCTGGAAGAGCTCCCCTCTTCCAATACCGAGGACAGTTAGTAATTCCCTTGCTCTATGCTTTAATTTCCTTCCACTAGCGTCAGAATGAGAAAACAGTACACAAACAAGAGCTATGGTCCCTGATGCCAAGTACCTGAACAAAGAGGCCCACAACTCCACACGGGACTGTTTCTAACCCTGTATCAGGATCTAGTCTAACATCAGCTGTAGGGAGGACCTTCATGAGACCAACATGGTATCAGTCACCATCTACTGTTTGGGGACAAAGGCTTTCTTACCTGTAGGTTATTGAGAGGTTCCATCTTCATAACTGGACCCAAGGTATTGAGGGGAAGGGACACATCGATGCTCTGGTTTGGCATCAGCGGAGTATGAATGGCCAAAGGAGTGCTAGGGATGACGCCAAAGCTAAGAGAGAAAAGAAACCGAGGAGATGTAAAAGCAGCAAGGACTGACCCAGAAGCATCTTTGAGGCTCTGCATGCTGTTTTATTCAATAAGCCTCAGCTTGGATAATCGGAACAATAACAGGGGCCAAGAGAACTAAATTCTGATTAACTGTGTCAACATGGGAAAAATAAGACCCCAGGCTTCTGCTCCTCCATCCAGAGCCAGATGTTCACACCAAACACAGCTTCCCCTGATGAAGACTGCTTCTCTAAGCCCCTTATACTGCTGCTGCTTCACAGGTGAGCTGCTTTCCACCCAAAGTCCCATACTGCTCTCAATCCATTATCCTACGACTAAGTCATCTTTGGGAGAGGGAGAAGAATTATCGTTTCCGTCAAAACAAAGCAGGAGAGGGATGATTCTGTTCATTCACAGTGACCTCACCGCAGTCCTATCCAGGACAGAGTTATGCACTTGCACATCTTGGTTTCATTCCTACTCACTCTCTTTTTCGTTCACAGATTATCCAATGACTCAAGGGGAAACAGCCAACCTGAGCAAAACGGAGCTGATCAGCTTGTGTATTCTATGTCACTAAAAGGAAACTGAGGCTAAATTTGGTCAGTCAAGCCTGTAACAGGCAGCACATGCCACCCAGCTAGTTTTCTTGGGTGAAGATAGAACAGTGTAAAAGGAGGGAAGAAACTGACAAAGAAAAACAATGTTTACAAAAAGGAAACAAAACCAAAGACCCAAACCCTTAGTCTAAAGAACAGCCACAAAAAAAAGCATTTTGCAAAAGCAGATCAAGAAAGTTGGCATAGAGAATAAAATGGCAATTTGATGTATGTCTTCTGTTTCACCCAGTGAAAACATCACCATCACAGTACATATACAGCATTAAAATCTGCAAAGTGTCCTCACAGCTCTGCAAGGAAGGTGTTATCAACCCCATTTTACAGATGAGGAAACTGAGGCACCAAGATTTAGGTAAGCGATTTGCCCAGGATCACACAGCTAGTATGTGACACTGGATTTGAACTCAGGTGATCCTAATCTAGGTCCAGTGCTTTGTGCACACTGCCAACTAGAGACCTATCCATTTCCATGTTTCAATTAGTTTTAGAAATGAAGGCAAGTAAGCAAATACTTCACTAAGGTGGAAGTAAGTAATTTCCACAGCAAATCTATCCCTCAACAGGGCTGGTCTTTTTCCCTTGTCAAGAATACTGACATAGGTATTTTTAAGTTAGGGATGGGAAACTCTCCCTGATGACTCACTAGGCCAAAAGGCTCTCGATTTGTCCTGTGATTCTAACCTCAGAACCAACAGAAATCAGAGGAAACTTGCCCTGAGCCAACAAAGCTGTGCCTCTTTCATCAGAATGTGTCCCCCACCTGCAACACGCTACTACTCTGAAACAGACTGTACCTTCAGGAGAAATTTCCTGGACAGCTCACTGTCCAGGGCAGAATAAAGTACAAGCCGGCCAGACACACTGATAGTTTCTGATGTGCCAATTCAAAAAATATTCCAGAAGGTGAAAACATTTGCAAATGGTTTAGAGTGAATTAAAATGATTGATGATACAAATTTCAGAAATGTAGCTTCTTGGCTAACACAAATAGACCTGATGATTCAAGAGTCAATTACTCCTATTTTGTAAGTAGAGTTGAATCTTTCAAAATTACAAAAAAAAAAAAAAGAAAGAAAAAGATCCCACAAGTGAAATCTAGAACATTCCCTCCCCGCCCCCTTTTCTATTCTTTGTGGGGGTGGGGAAGGGCTATGTTTAGAAATGAAGGTGATTAAAAAAAAAAGATATTTTTAATGAGATTTTGCAGCCAGTTCGTTAAGCCATGAAAACTTAACAGGGACCACTGATGCTTCAGAACTCTTAAGACTTGGGCCTTAACTTCTTTCCTAGCAAGAAGCTAGGGCAAATAAAAAGGTAATGCCAAAAGTCAATGTCAGCCTGCAATGTATAGTTCACTATCTTGTGTCCTCAGTAACAAGATATGGGGTATGGGGAGGCACTGTCAAGTGCTATCTATACAAAATGCTATTCCTGTCACCAATGAAAGCTAACTCTTTGGAGACTATTTCAGGTCAGTCAACAAACATTTATTAAGTGCGGCTTTTTGTTGTGACCCAAATGGGGTCAGAGAGTCAGATATAACTGGAACCACTGGACAACAACAAAAGCACTGAGCGTACAAAGAGAGGCAGAAAACCACTCTGCTCTCACATTCAGGTGACAGTATTTCAACCAAAACTGCACTCCAAGGAAGGTTATCGATGCAGTATCTAATCTCAACTTCACAGAACCAAAGGGGAAGCATGTGTTTTGCCTTTTAGAGGAAATGACGCATATATTTTTAGACATGGCCAAGATGTTGCTTTGTTTTGCCTAATCGTGTCAATCTGCTACATGGGAGGGTTCGATGACAAGGTAGGGAAAGGAGCATACACTGAAAATGACAGGGATGTTAAAAAAAAAGCATTAACAAAACAGTTAGAAATAAAAAGTCCACATTCTCTAGGATTTCTAGTCAGAAAGTGCTATCTCCTGGTAGTAGGTATTTAGGCTTCCATTTCATGATTCCAAATGATGGTGAAGCCATCACATACAACTCCTGGACAGAGAGCTGCTAAGCTGAAGACGACCTGGTCCTCATTGCAAGGTCAGAGCTTACCAAGGGTAGAGATTTCCCATGATTTAATGGCCCATCCTCTGCTTGAACATGAAGCGAACACCCACCACAAGGCCAAACTGAGTTGTTCAGGCTTCTTACCTGTTCTTGTTAAATTGAATAGCAAAATCTGTCATGTGCTGCAACGCTTTGTTGGTGAAGTTCATGTCCATGTAGATGTGGCCCTGCCGGTGAGTGAATGTTCCTGAAATCTCCAGGCCTTTTGCTTTCACTGCAGGGAGCCAAACCTGAAAGGCAGCATAAAAGCCATTTGGACCAGGCAATGCCTAGAGAGATAATGCGAAATCATTCAGATTTCACAGAAAGAATATAAAGCTAAAATGTCCCCTCAAGAAGTTTGTCGTAGGAGCAGAAAACAAGTTTCTCTACAGTGCCAGCTGTTCTGATTAGCCACCATAGTTCAGCCATAATTATTCAGGAACTGATGATCAAACCTGCCCCTCTCCCCTGACCAACCTGGTCACTGCCTTTCTGTGCCTCTAGTAGGGAGAACAAATGGGGAAGATGAGTAATTTCAGGGTGCTCCTGACAGGTATTAACGGTTCAAAATTTAGTAGTAATTGAAAGTAAATGCTAAAATGCCGTGTTGGGGTTCTGTGTTGGCAACCAAAAATGGGGTGCTAAGGAGCCCATTTTTGGTTGCCAACACAGGTTCTTAGGATTTAACCATCACCATCTTCAATCAGATATTTGAGCTTTATTACATTCAAAACTCTGTATCAAATCTGCCCAAAATTACAATGAAGTCTAAGATTGATTATGTGTTATGTGCTTTGTCCTAACTTTCTAAGACATAATTATATTTTCTGGGAGACTTTATAATTCTATTTAGACTTGGGCAAGGCCCTGGGTAAGGCTCATTTAGCCAAGGCAAACTTGGTGGCCTACTCTGAGCTAAATTACATTAGAACAACTTTGTAGAGAAAGTATTCAACACAGCAGACCATGTATGCGACGCATATATTTCCTGGATAGGACAACCTGAGATCCTCTTTAAGGAACTAGAAAAATAAGCAAACAATTCAATAAGAAGCAAGACAGCATGGTTCCCCAGAAGGCAATGAAGCTTGGCAAGCCCAGTCAGACTAGGAGCTCTGGCCTAGTGATACACCTGTAGATTTTGAAGGGACTGCCACCCCCAAAGGAGCTTCTAAGGCCTTATTTTTCAGGTTCTTATTAATTCCACAAACGTTTATACTTTATTACATCAAGAACGTGTAATTCTTCCAGTGAGAGTACTCCCTTGTCCACTCTGACAGCAATTTCACTATACCACAGTCAATGGTGTTTATGAGTTGCTGTGGTAAATAAAAATCCATCATTCTATGCTCAGCTGGTGATCAGTCTTCAAAGTTATTAAACTGGGCCCCACACAATAGTCCATAACTAGGCCAATTCTTAAAGACTTTCTATTTGGTAGGTCTAACAATTTACACAACCCCACGTTCAAAAATAAATCTGTTTTACACTAATAGCAAATGATAGAAAATGGAAAAATATATTCTGTTACAAATTTTATTATGGGACTAAGGGGAAGAAGATGCCATACGTAGACCTTTTGCTGCCCATCCGACCCTGGGCAAGTCCTGATCCCTCTGGTTCTCAGTTTTCTCATCAGTAAAATATAAGGGTTGTATTAGATCAAGTCCAAGGTCCCTTTCAGTTCTTATAACTGATGACTCTCAGAGTCAGAGAACAGCATTTCCCCTGGACTGACTTTAAGGTTGGGAGACTGAATGATATGGTACATGTAAAGGAAAAGGGTTTGCCTCCTTAAAATTTTAAGCCCCATGGACCAAATATAAATAACAGCTAATGTGGCAAGAACAGAAGTGGTCTCTGGTTGGTGAGTTTGAGCCTTGCTATCTCCTCCTGCCCCTTGAAACAAGGGGACAAAAGTCTCAGGTCTAACACCAAAATCACAAAGAGCCCAAGTCCTATCCAGAGAGAAGGTCCCACTGTGATTTTCTCTTGACTTACAGCTTTGGGAGCCACAAATCCTCCAGGCGCCAGGCCTATCCCAGTGGAGAGTTCGAAGAGGTCATTGAGTCCACTGCTAACCACAGCAGGAGTAGGTGAAGGAGCAAAAGTTGCAGGCACAGAAGATGGAATGAAGGACTGTCCCACCTACAGGGGAAAAAAACCAATTTAAGTCAAGAAGAAAAGGGAAAGGAATCATAGTACAAACTGAACATATCTAGTCTTCACCAAGGGCCGATGGACATCACAGACACTTCAGCATAACTGGTAAGTCAATGAGGAAGCACTTAGTGAGACGAAGCAATCCCAGCAATGGGGGAGACTAACCCACACACTCTCTCTCTTTTCAAGACCAAATGAGCTTTGTCGCCCAAAAGGGCTTCACTTTCACAGGAACGCATGCTCTAGGCTATTTTTGAGAGAGCACAAAAGTACAGAATGAGGACACAGGGACCCAAGGTTGGCTTCATTTTTTTTTTCTTTCCAATTTTAGCTTCCACGATTCTTTGCAAAAGGCCTCTGGGCATCATAAAATGGGAGGGGAAGGGCCTGCTGGTGCAGGAAGGGCAGCAGCTCCATTTCCACTGGGGTCTGGCCATCTCGGGGTCTGGCCATCTCTTTAGTGATGTCTTGTACTCCCATTCCAAGAATAAACGTTTAGGGGGTCCCTCCCCCAGAAAGGTGGGTGTTTTCTCTCTCAAACACTCTCTCAGGAACCTCTCACTCTTACAGAGTCCAGATCACTTTCTCAGTTTCATGCTAGATGACACCAGGGCATAGAGCATTTCCTAACCAAGATAGGAGTTTCAATTTCTTTTTAGCTATTAATGACAGGAAGCCAGAGAAATTCCTGAAGAGACCAACACTCCAAGCCCTGAGGATGTAGTCTAACAGAGAGTGGGGCATCACCTTGACAACTCAAAATGACCTTCTCTCACTCTGCTAACACTGCCATCTTGGTTTGCACACACAATGTTTGACAACAGCAAAGGCTGCTCTGAGAGAATTAGTGGACCAAAAAAAAAAAGTTGTATCAAATTGGGGTAGGGAAGGGACACTATTTTCCCACTGTGAAAAAAATTGATGGCACTTACTGCCGGACTTCCTCCAATGCCCCCGCCAAGGTCACTGCCAAGCTGAAAGAGAGAAAGGAGAGAGAGGAGAGAAAGGTAGAGTTCATTTAGCTATATACTAGAAGCTAGAACAGAATTTGCAGTTTGGACCACTGAGCAGTTGGGGAATACATGCTGTCTAATAACTTGTCTCCCCTGGGACAAAGAAGGTCTAGGCTATGATGTCCTGGGAAGGACATCTAAGAAAAACCCACAGAAGGAAGATGGAGCTGAGATCTCTCAGGGATACTTCAGATCCAATCTTTCCACAACAGTATTTGCACAAACTCAAACAGGATTTAGAAGAGTTTGCAAAAGCCCAAGACATCCTGTCCCCCAAACACTGATATGCTTCAAATGTCCTTTTAAAAAAAAAAAAATCAAACCCCACCCTTCCTCATCTATGCCACCTGCTCCTTGGCATTTTTGAACAGCTTTTTAATTGATAAATAAACAAGCAGAGGAGGCATAAATAAAAATGAAAATTGCATTTTTGGATCTGTGCCAGCAGCCACAAACCAAAAATATGGGGCTTAAAACTTAACGAAATGCTTAAAGAGAAAAAAGTTGGGACAGGAAGAAACCATGCCACCTGTGGACCCCGACTTCGTAACTCTCCTTCCTACTAACTCCTTTTAAATTCTTCTGAAAAGAGAATCTGCTAGAGATGGCTCTTTTGGCAGGGGGCCAAATAGCTGAGAAGCTAGACTAAAGTCCTGGCCTTGCTGCTAAATAACCAGACTGTGAACCTGGGAAAATCATGAAATTTCCTATGCTTCTTTTTTCTCATCTGTAAAATAAGGAGATCATCCTAGAAGACTTCTAAGTTCCCTTCCAGCTCTGAAATCCTGTGATTTGAAAGGATTCAAGGAACTGGCAAGAGACAGACCCATTAATTAGCCTTTCACCCGTTTCCCACTCTGAGTTGAGGGTGCCATGGATAAAGGAAAGAGTTAGCCATGATAAAAACTGGCCATGAGTTGTCTGTAACAGTACAGCGTGCAAACAAATAAACACTAAAAACCCATCTTTTTCTTAAACATTACCCCTTTCTACTAGGTAGGTTACCATCTCCCAAGATTTTTACTCATTCATCTCCTGTGGAAAGGAGGTGGGTGAAAGCAAAGGACAAAAAATGGATAATCCAAGGGCTGTTTGCACTTCTATGCATGAAATACCAAAGGTACAACAGATTCTCTACAGTGGAGTTATGGAAGCTCATGAACAAGGACCACAGAGGCATCAATGGGCTGTAATCCAAGCCAGGGAGACCAATTATCCACATGAACGAGCTCACGGGCCCACAGAAGTATCAAAGTACCTTGTCCTTGGCTTTTGCTTGACCTATGCAGATCTCACCATGGGACAACAGCGCACCCTTTGCCTTCTGCCAGTGGAAGTGGGGGGAACCACCATCCTGTCAAGACTTACTTTGTATGTCCCCTTGCATCTTACAGAAGACACTTTGGAGCTTCACCTGACGGGCTGAACATAGAATTTAAAACCAATGTGTGCTAAATAATGGTTGTCCCTATGACAGTTGATTTCTATTGTCCATGGATGCCACAGGTACCATGAACTTATATTAATAAGCATGTTCAACGTAAAACAGAGAGACAGAAATCCCAGTTACAGTTTAAAACCCTTTCAGTACAAGACTTCAAAACCACATACTCAAGCGAGTCATCAGTGACAAGAAACTAAGAAACTGAAAGGTGAAAATAGCAGGTGAGGGATTATGGGAAAGATTTTCTCATAGAGGATTTTTCTCTAAAGTTCTGCAATAGCATCTACCTCATTGAAGATGGGCTTCCTGGAAAGCATGAAAATCCATTAATTCAACATTTAAAAAAAAATTAGTCCCTGCCATGTACAGTCCTGCACTAAGTGGGCATTAGGGGTGGGGCACCATGTTTTTAAATAAGAGATGGAAAATAAAACAAATGCATAAATTAACTACAAGTAAAATGTGTTAGAAGTCACCAGAAAAAGAATAAAGTGCTGTTGGAATCCCAAAGAGGGAAAGACTGATTTTGGCTAGAGAACCAGAAAAGATTACCTGTAGACATGGCTTCTTGACTGAGCCTAGAAGATTCTGAAAAAGCTAGGACAATAGAAGGGGGTGGGGAGGGAAAAGAGGGGAAGAAAAAAGGGCATTCTAGGAAAAGGGAACACTATAAACCTAAAAACGTCTGAAAGAGGACAATCTCAGGGCTGGCTTGAGAAATAATGGTAGTTCTGTTTGGAGAGGATAGGTTACCTGAATGAGATAGTAAAAGAAATAAGGCTTAAAAGGGCCAAATGATGGAAGGTCTTAAATACCTTTCACGTGGAAAGCTTGAAAAAGAGTCTGGCTCAATACAATCAAAGTCTATTATTGTAATAAAGATGACTAGGGTGGAGAAAACTTAATTAAACTGTCACAGACGCTCACTCCAGCGACAGACTGGGAAAATTCCATGCCTTCTGGTGGGTCTTCGTTTTCTGGTAAATAGACGGGTCAAATTAATCAAGTAATATTATCAAGTAAGGTAACCAAAAGCTTTTATAAAATATATCGGTACTAAAAACTGTTTGTCAGTTATCTCTGGAGAAAGAAATGTTTTTCCAACTGTTTTCACTACTACATGAAAGACGTCTCTATGGCAGTCAAGTGAGAACAGAGAGAAACTCCTAATGGAAGAGAGAAAAGACTAAACCAAAAGTCATGAGAGATTCAGAAAAATTCCATCTCATTTATCCAGATGTTATCATCACACCCATAGGCTAGCAGCTATAACCTAGAAAGAGACAGGATTCTGTATGGCTTTGGTATTCACAGATAAGGAAAAAGAAAACACTTGAGGGCAAGCTGGCTTATGAATAATGAGGAAGGGCTCTTTGGGTTCTGTTGGTTCTTAGCTACATGGAAGCCAGGCACCCAGACAATTTTCATTTCCAAGGTGTTGGTCTTTTTACCCATGAGTATCACGCTAATATCTCAGTTGGAGGAAGACTAAATACATTCTCCCTCTATGCTGTTTGTCAATATTAGCTGTAAAACAAAGTTGCTGAAGAGCAATTCCAATCATTGTTTTATTTCTGCTTGGTTTAGCAGAGAAAACCCCACTAGGCTCTCAAGCTTTGATCCTGTGGTGATAAAGCCCAGGACGCAGCAGAGCAGAAAAGAAAAACAGCTCACATTTATGCAGCACTTGAAAGATCTCAAAATAATTTCCACATGATACTTCATTGGCTTTTTCACAACCAACCTGCTAGGTCAATACTACAGGTGTAATTAGCACCATTTACAATGAGGAACATTAGGCTCTAAAAGGTGAAAGAATATGCCCTCGGTTACCTAGTTATGAGATGGAGAAGGATTCAGACTTAACACTACCTTGCCCTCTCCCTCATTTCTGCTATTTGTTCAGCAACAAAAAGGAAAAGCAGAGCAGCATATCCAGTCTTGAAAGCCCTGAGGTCTTGACCTCAGGCCCACCTCTTCAGTTACTAAATTGTGGCCCCCTCCCCCCATTTAATCCCTGGAGCAATTCTCTAACTGCTGCAAATCCACTTTGGTGAAGGGAGCTTACTTAACAGAAGTTCACCAGATCAATGAAATCTCAGGCCCATTTTCACGCTGCCAACCCTCGTTCAGTCACTTTTTTCAGTAATGTCTGACTCTCGATGACCCCATTTGAGGTTTTCTTGGCAAAGATCCTGGGGTGGTTTACCATTTCCTTCTCCAGCTCATTTTACAGATGAGGAGCTTAGACAAACAGGGTGAAGCGACTTACCCAAGGTAAGTGTCTGAGGCTGGATTTGAACTCAGGAAGATGAGTCTTCCTCTCCAAGCTGGGCACTCTATCCACTACAATACCTAGCTGCCCCCTCCCAACCCTTCCCACCCCTAGCCCCCCAAAATCTCTATCTTTTTTAAGGCTTATTCAGACATAGCTATATTTGGCCTCTGTCCACCACAGTGCAACAAAGCTGAGGGACTGTTCTCCACCATGCTGTGATCAGCTGGACAAAAAACGACCAAGTACACCTCAGCACACAGCAAAGGCAAGGACACTCTCAAGAGCTACCTTTCTGTCCTGGTCCTTAATTAACCATGCTGATACTGTCAAACAGCCTTCTGACAAGGAAGACAGGAGATTTAAAAAAGCCACGTTAGCCACCACTGAACTCAACAAACTTATCCTCTTGATTCACTGTAGCAGCCACTTTGGATTGTTCCAGGGCCCTATTACCAAAGCTGCTTTTTTCCATTTTGCCACACACCAAAAAAAATGCCGATGCCAATGTAGCCAACTCAGTAAAGGGAAAAGGACAGAAAAGAGATCAAATAATAAGCACCGAATCATTTCAAATGCAGAAATTTAAGTGGGGGTGAGAGGGAAGGCCTGGGTCTTCTCACATCATATTCCACACTTCAATTGCTAGTGACGTAATTTCTCCACTCCTGCTCCATCCAAGGCATAACATGGAGGTTAATGGGCTGTGTGCCAGCGACTACAGCTGAGATCCCCTCTGTCTCTCTCACCCACACAGTCTGGAATTGGGGTCACGGTGCACTCACTACCTACCAGCATCTCCATTACTTGCTCCATGGGTTACGGCTGGAGGGCACTGGCAGCTATGCAGTTAATGGTCATTTCTAAGGCAAAGCTGTCTCTGATACATTCTATGAGAGCTAAAGCAGAGCACTTGGAGGCTAAGTCCTGCCTGAGAGCGCAGGGCTCTGCACACAGTAAAAACAAGCTGCTCATCGAGCACCCCAAGAACTGCTGCATGCTCACAAAAGTGAAAATAAGGGGAGAAGAGGATACTAGAGCACATTCTGAAGCAGACCCAAGTCTGTTTGACAGTAACAAAAGGATAAAGATTTTTCTAAAGAAAATCAGCAGACTGAAGAGACACAAGAAGACCCTTCCAGTATAATGAAAGATTCAGGTTAGATACCTCAGAGCATAATCTTCCTAGCTAGGTGGGCACTGTGAATTTGCTACCTGGGATTTTAAAAACCTCCTCTGGAACCCAGGTTTGTTTTTGAATGTCTCAAGCTCAGACACTGCTCCTGGGCAGAATTCTACCAGATGAGAAGCCCAAGTATAACCTAAATTGACATGACATGTTAAGACAACTTTGTTCCTAGGCTCAGAAAAGAATTATTCTTTAAAATAGTATGTGCAACCATACCAAAAACAACAAAATTGAGATTAGAATCTTGTGTATATCATAAATGTTTAAGTTCTTAAATTACAGTGTATGATTTTTTGCTATGCCTTTTTCATTTTGGAAGGTCAGTGTCTCCTAAGGGAAGGCGGGGTATTTCAGCTATCAAGCTGTAATCTGCCTAATCCCTAACAGACTATAAAACACAACCCACGTGATTGCTTAAGGGGATTATGATCAAACACAACTTGATTCAGTGAGAATAAACACATGTCTACAAGACGATCAGGTGCACTCCATCATGTCCAATGCTTCCTGACCCCACAGACCAGGTCAAACCCTTCTATCCTCCACTGTCTCTCAAAGTCTGTCCAACCTCATGCTTGTTGCTTCCATGACACTAACTATGCATCTCATCCTCTACCCTCCCTTTCTCCTTTTGTCTTCAATCTTTCCCAACATTCAGGTCTTTTCCAATGAGTTCTGTCTTTTCATCATGTGGCCAAAGTAGTTTAGCTTCAGCTTCAATATTTGACCTTCCAATGAAAAGGCTAAGTTAATCTCTTTAAGTATTTACTAATTTGATCTCTCTGCTGTCCAAAGGACTCTCAAAAGTCTTCTCCAGCACCACAACCTGAAAGCATCAATTCTTCAGCACTCAGCTTTCCTTAGAGTCCAACTCTCACAGCCATACACTGCTACTGGAAAAAGCCTAACTTTGATTCTGTGGACCTCTGTCGGCAAGGTGATGTTTCTGCCTTTTAGCAGGCTATTCAGATTTGCCATAGCTTTCCTTCCAAGGAGCATCTTTTAATTTCATGGCTGGAGTCACCATCTGCAGTGATCTTTGAGCCCAAGAACATAAAATCTGGCACTGCTTCTACTTCTCCCTCCGTTTGCCATGACCTTAGGTTGGGTTTTGTTTTGTTTTTTTTTACACTCTGCTGTTTTACAAACCTCATCAAAAGGCTCAATTCTTCTTCATTTTCTGCCATCAGGGTGGTGTCATTGTTCTCATTTATTCATAGGTTACTAAAAAACGAGACTCAACTGTACTAAATACATCTCAATAATTACATACTAAATAAATGTTACATAGGGCCTCCCGAACTAATCTTTTCACAGACTGGCAAGCTAGTTCCTTAGGAGAAAATTTTAAAACTGATCTCTTTCTTGAAGAATTTTGTCACAAAATGGACTGAAGTTTAACTCACAGATCTTCCAGTGTAGGCCTATAGCATCATATCCACGTTCACACTACCATTATAAAGGAAGAGGGCCTATTCACTGCTTAGCTGGTGGTGAGAATCTCCAGCAGGACAGTGCCACCCCCAGAGCCAAAGCAAGCACTGCTTGGTCCCATTTTTCTACCAGATTTCAGAGTGTATATTTCACATTTCTTCTTCCAAAAGGCATCTAAGATGACCAAATTAAAGTTATTTGATACATTTAATAAGAGTAGTCCAATTTGCCTCTAGTATGAATTTAAGTGATGCTGTATTTCAAGATAAGAAATGTGTGGAGGCTTCAACCATCCCAGTCCCTGGCAACAAGAGTGAGCAAGTCCACAATGCACAGTGTTGAATCCCACTGGCCAAAGGTCCAAACACAACACTGACATTAAAACAGATAATCTTTAGAGCTAGCAATGACTGCTATATAAATTGTCAAATTAGCATAAAAATCCTTACAATAAAGATCAATAAATTATTTGAAGTTAATGTGAAGTTTTAATTTTTGGCGGGTGAGGTTAAAAGTAAGAGCAACACTTAAGAAATACCTGGAAGGCAAGATCCCACAGGAAACCGACGGTGGACACACCGAGAAGTCAGCAGTCACCTCTTACCCACCTAGGACTTTTATTTCCCTGCATACTAAGCAGATTCCTCTGAAGTTAAGGCCCTTCCCTCTCTGGAATAAAAAGAGTACTCTGAGTAATGCTGCCTTTCCATTTTAATAACATCAATAATCCAAATGGAATAATGCATGGGCTCTTTAACGAATAAAAGGCTAAGACTTAGCCAAAGCCTTGCCTGATGGCTTGAAAGTAAAGGTCACAAATTCCAGCAATTTAAGTATAACTTTAGAGAGCTCCATGGATGTCAGACTCTGTGTCGTACATGTTCCAAAAAAAAAAAGCTAAGATGGTGAACCCAAACATCATGTCACTTCCTATGCCATAACAAACCAGAAGGACCTGTAAGGAGTCAGGACCAGTTGTGAAAAAAGTCACATTACTGGGAATAATCAGTCTCCAGACAATGATCAACAGTTCAGTTACAAACGCATATTGAACACAGTTTTAAAAAAACCAACTTTAGCAACACTAAGCATTAACGTTGTACCAACATCAGTGCAACAAATCAATCATTTCAAGTTAAATAATCGATCTACATCTCAAGCCAAATCATTAAGCTTAGAGATAAATAAAGGAGGAGGGGGAAGGGGGAGAAGGGGCTCCAGCAGTCACGATGAAAGAATGTAGTAAAATTCAGCATTAATTTAGTTCCTATTGTGACAGAGGGGCTATCTTATTTTCCACATCCCAGAAAAGCAGTCAGTCTTAAATGAGCTACATCTCAGTGGTTTCTAAGAAGGATAAATATCATTAGTACTGGATTGGAGGCAGTGAGAAAGGCAGATACTAAGGAGAATGAGGTACAGGTAACAAATGAAAAGAAATTCTCCCCCAAAACCACAAGGCAAGTGGTAGAAATAAGGAGCAAAGGGGCAGTTAAATCCATCCTCAGACACTTACTAGCTGAGTGACCCTAGGCAAGTCGTTCAACACAGACTGCCTCAAAAAATAAAAAGAAAGAAAGAAAAGGGAAATGAGGAGAAAAAATGAATAGCATCCAACGGAAAGAACAACCTTCTACTCTTGTTAGGGAAGGAGAAGGGAGGGGAGGGAGTAAGTTATCTGTATAGTGCCTACTATGTGCCCGGCACTGAGCTAATACTATATCATATGCTTTTTCTATCCTACATTGGTATACAAGAAGCAGAAATATAAAAATATGCAAGCAAATATACTGGAACAAGACAAAGGTAAAGTGGTTTTGGTAGCTGGACTGGCAATGCAAGAGCCAAAACTTCTAAGTAACAAAGGACCCAGTTCCTGTCCTTAAGAGGCCTAGACGCTGATGGGGGGGTGGGGAAGGCAAAAAGATGTGGGATCCAGGAGGCAGCAGAGGAAAGAAGGGGCCCTACGGAGGAGGAAAGTGAGGGGGTGGGCCTGACTGTCTAGACCAGGGTCAGCCAACTGCTGCCTTTCTAAATGGGGGTCAGAGAACTAAGAACGGTTTCTCCATTTTTCAATACAATAAAACTTTTTTTTTATAAAGGCAAAAACCACTGTAGAAAAACAGACTGTCCAGTTTGCCCACACCTGTACATACTGTTGAGATTCACAGCAAGATCATGTGTTTATAGAGAATACTCCTCATTTCTTATCACACTTTGACATCTTATGTGTATGAGTGCATACATCCACATGGATTGCTGTGTCTCAATTGACCTGTTAACATTATAAGCTCGGTTAGGGCAGTGTATGACTCAATAAACCCAGTGGCTTCTTGTAGCTTCTACGATAGAATAGGAATGTTTCTGACCTTACAAATGGGTCGCAACTTGGCTCTCAGGCTAGCCACCTCTTTGTTTGCCATCCTGCTACACTCCTTGGACTTCTGTATTAACCCATCAGGATCTTTATCGTCTGGCAGATCACATCAGCTTTGGTTTTCGTTGCTCATCAGAACCCTCTAAATGGAAGGGAGAGGGGAGGTTTCTCCCCAAACTTCCATTTAGAGTCATTCATCTCTTTATTCCCCACCTCTGCATAAGCTCTTAGAAAGTAGGGATTTTTTTCTTATTTTTGGCTCTGTATTTCCAGTGCCTGGCATATAATCAGTGCTAGATAAATGCTTAGTTGACCTAACTCTCAAGCTGTATCTGCACTTCAAAGTATCTCCTAGATAAATTAACTTGGATATTCTACTGGATCCTTAAACTCAAAACACCTCAAATGGTACTCATCTATATCATCTTTCCAGGCAGGTAAGAATGCCCTGTTCCAGCCCAATCTCTCCTCACCTCTTAACTCACCTCCAGGAGGAGACGGTGCAAAGCAAGCACCAATCTGCCTTGCTCAAGGAAGATACTGACTAGGAGCTGCCTACCTTAGGGAAACCATGACCCCGGTCCCTAGACCCTTTGAACCCCTATGCACTCTATCCCACAGCTTCCCATGCCTCTTTCGAAGGACCGACCAAACCAACAGCACTTATTTTTAGAGCATCGTACTCCTAATTTCTTATCCCACGTTCACATTATACTGTGTGCATGGGATCTCACCTATATAGACTCAAGTTTTGTGGGGGCAGGGATCATGGTGTCTTCTTCTTTGTAATACCATGGCATCAAGTTCAGTACCTTATACACAGGAGGAAGTTGGAATGGATAAAAAGTGCTCCAAGGCATAAGACAGAATTATTCCCTTGGAGAAAAATAAAATAACATCTAAGCCTTTCAATGTCAACTGAACATTAAATGTATGTACATTCTGACTCTCTTATAAAAAACTGATAAAAAAGGATTCTAGAGAGAAAAGAACAAAAGAAAACAAGAGGCCAGCAAAATACCACTTGTATCTGCCCCATGTAGCCCAACATACATGTCACAGGGAGACAAGCTTACAAGAAAATGCATGTTATGCAGAAGTCACTGCTGCCAAAAAGCATCCTTAACATGCCTTCACTCCAAGTTTGGAGTTTTATTCAAAAGCCAAAGTCAAGGGTCAAATTGGTCATACAGAGCACTTCATTAGAAGTGCACCATCCTATGAGTAAACTTCAGTTAGAAGCCGAATGTGTAAAGTGATGACCATTCCTCAGTCCTGAAGTTGTAGCAGGTTCCTTTCCAAACTGGGTCAATGAATTAACACTTCAATTCAGCCAACAGTCAGGACTAAGTTAAAGAACATCACTTAAAGTATCAAGGTCAAACCCTGGCTAGTGGGAGAAAGTTGCTGAACAGTAAATTGAGCAGAAGCAGAAAGAACAATTTTTAATACGATACTTTTTTAAGGAAAAACAACTTCCAAAGACAAAAGGACTCTGATCAAAGCCAGATGTCCAGAGGATCTATCATGAAACGTGTTACCCACCTGCTGGTGAGACTAGATGGACTCAAGGAACAGGAAGAGACACGGCTGCTTTGTGCACTTGTTTTGCTTGACTACAGTTATTTATTACAAGGGTCCTTTTCTTATCTCTCAGTTTTTAATAGGGGAAAGGAGCAGCAACAATAATGATGTAAAAAATGTCACTGAAACTTTTTTTTTGATGCCTGGAGGAGAATGGAAGAGGGTTCAGAAGGAAACACAGACAAGTAAGGCAGCCTGGAAAGTAACATGTAGTATACTTTTTTTTTAAAGCAAGCAGCAAGGAATGGAGATTCATGGTTTCATATACAATCCTCTTTTTGTGTTCAACTGTGTCGAGGGAAATGCTCATTGCTTTGGCGTTTAGGTCAGAATAAATTGTTAAAACTCCTAATGCTTACACAAGGCAATGTTGGCCACAATGAACATTCTTCTTTTCTACATCAGAGATAACTTTTACAAAAAGACATCTGCACAAGGGCAATGGGAACTTTAAACTGCACCATCTCCTGCTTCCACACAAACGTGTACATCTTGCTGCCGACAGCCCTATGCGGTCAAGTTTATGTCTTACTTGCGTTCTCTAAAAACCTAGACAACGATCAAGCATGTCCAGGACATACACAATGAAGTAAGGAGGGATTATCCCATACTCTGTTCATTTCAACTTGTCTTTTTGTCAATGGTGAGAAACCAATGGAAATTACATAAGAACACTTCTAAAGCTGCCAGTTTGCCACAAAATCAGGAAAAGCTCAAGTGCAGAGTCTCACTATTGTATTTACAAAATAAAGAAATTGAGCAGATGCTTCCTAGGAGCTGTTTGAATGTGGCATTGTAGCTACTTAAATCTTTATTATTTGTAAAGAAGATAAGCTAGAAACCTTCCCATCAGGAGTGAAAGAAGGATGCCTATCGTCACCACTATCATTCAATATCGTATTAGAAATGCTAGCAATAACAATAAGAGAAGAAAAAGAAAGTGAAGGAATCAGATGGGCAATGATGCAATAAAACTATCTCTTTTTGCAGATGATATGATGATATACTTGGAATATCCTAGAGATTCAACTAAAAAGCTAGGTAAAACAATTAATAATTTAAGCAAAGTAGTAGGAGATAAAATAAGCCCACACAAATCATCAGCATTTCTATATATCACCAAAAAACCCTGCAAAGAGAAATAGAAAGAGATGCCTCATTTAAAATAACCATAGATAGCATTAAATAATCTGGGAGTATACCTGCCAAAATGAATCCAAGAACTACAAGAACATAATTATAAAACATGTTTTATGCAAATGAGTCAAATTTAAATAACTGGAGAAATATTAATTGTTCATAGGTAGGCAGAGCCAATATAATAAAAATGCCAATTCTGCCTAATCTACTTATTTTAATGCCATTCCAATTAAAGTGCCAAAAAATTATTTCACCAAGCTAGAAAAAATAATAACAAAATTCACTTGGAAGAACAAAAGGGGAAAGAATTTTTATAACCATTGTCTCTGATAAAGGCCCCATCTCTAAAATATACAGGGAACTGAGTCAAATTTATAAGAATACAAGTCATTCCCCAATTGAGAAATGGTCAAAGGATATGAACAGGCAGTTTTCAGAGGAAGAAATTAAAGCTATCTATAGGCCTGTAAAAAATGCTCGAAATCACTACTGATTAGAGAAATGCAAATCAAAACAACTCTTAGATACCATATCTCACCTGTCAGATTGGCTAACATGACAAAACAGGAAAATTATAAATGCTGGAGAGGATGTGGGAAAATTGGAACACTACTGCATTGTTGGTGGAGTTATGAACTGACCCAAATGTTCTGGAGAGCAATTTGGAACTACGCCCAAAGGGCTATAAAAAAGCGCATACCCTATAACCCAGCAATACCACTTCTAGGTCTGTTTCCCAAGGTGAATATGTTCCTAAATATTTATAGCAGCTTTGTGGTGACAAAGAACTAGAAATTGAGGGGATGCCCATCAACTGGGGAATGACTCAACAAGTTGTGGTATATGAGGCACAGTCTAGGATAACTGTCAATCGAATACATTTTCTTGGGGGCATAAAAAGGGGCATGTTGTCACCTTTTGAAAAAAGTTTGCTTCTATCCTATTTAATGACCCTACTAAAAGCTATTTAGTAAAACTAAAAGGTGACTGACTATGCAACACAGAGGAGGAATCTGGTTATAGGTTATACTGCAGGAGTGACCATGTGGAGCTGAGCTTGTTTTGCCTTTTATGGGATTATTCACAAGGGCTACTAGTGAATTCTCTTAAAATTCTATGCAGAAAGTTAAAATGTAGTCCCCAAAAAACACATGAAATTGCTTGTGTGTTTGTATAACTACCATCTGGAGCCAGAGCCTGGTCAGGGCAGTCTTTGGGAGCAGTGCCTAAACATTAGATTGTCTCACTGCCATTGTGCAGGCCTCTTTCCTTATTCTACCTGTCAGAAAGCAAAAATATTCACTACATTGGCATTAATTTCAAGACATCCTACTGCTTCCAGTGGAAGAGAAAAGTGAGTCCAGTGTAGATGCCACAGAGAACCATGATCTTAGTTACAGGTCTCTGAAAACACACACTTATTTTGGGGACATGTATCTTTAAATTTCTAATGTTGGGAAATGAATCAAATGGACAAAACATCATATTTGCAAACAAATATGATTTGCTCCAAGTGTCCGGCTGCCAAGAGCTACTTTCGGTCTATGCCAGGAAGCCACTGATGTGCCCTTATATTACTCCACCTTTCTCTCAAGGTGAGATCCCTCCCTAACTGGTCTTATTTCTCTTCAACTATACAACCTGAGCTACTTTTGACTCCTCAACCCAAAGGTGGTGTTGTTTACTGCTGACCATAATAAGCCTTTTAGTATCAGAATCCTGGAAGCTAATTTAATTGGAAGCAGGACCAGAAGGGAGAAAAAAGAAAATGGAAAGTAGCCAAGCAATTTCCCCTCTAACCAACTCCAGCAGCATTCAAATCTAGAAGCAACAAATTCCTGAACACCAAAGTGCTATTTTGAAGCAAGGTAAGATAATCCATCCCATAGATCTGCAGAAACATCCCAAGCCAAAGAATAACAGTCTGTGACTGATTAGGATAATTTTCCCTATCTTCCATCAAAGAACAGTACTGCTTAGGAGGGAGCTGTCCAGACCACTGCTCACACAGAAAAGCATAGTCCAAGATCTTGTTAACAAAGCAAGGACTACACACGACCAAAGAAAAGAGAGGGAAAGTGGCTTACCAAACTGTCCAACCCTCCTCCTAAGAGGTCCACGGCCCCCATCTGCATAGAGGAAACCTGCGGCACATTGACAGGAGGACCCAAGTCGAGGTTCAGAAGGTCACCCAGCAGGTCACCCTGAGAGGGGATGACTTGAGGCTGTTCCAGATTGGTTGTGGTGGTGGTGCCAACAGGACTGTCTCCAGCATCAGTGCTGTAAGAGTGGAGAGAAAAGGAGAATATGACAAAGTTGGTTCCATCTAGAACATAATTTTAAAAAACAAATAAGATGACTAACAGATATACTACATTAAAAAAACACAACAGATGTGAATAGATATTCTCAATTTAAACCCACTTCTTCAAACATTGTTTGCGTTGTCTCCCAGGTTTCTTGTTGTCTTTGATGTGACTCCACCCACAAGTGTCCAATAACTTTTGACTGACCAGACAACATGACCCTCATCACTTGATTTTAGTTCTCTCATGAAACAGATTTTGAGACAAAGAACGAGGAGACATTTCTGTCTTCTTGACTTCTGGGTCACCTGCAATTCTGTTGCTTTGAAATTATGGTGTTCCATGATCCCACCCTCTTCCCAAGACAGCATTACCTAGAAAATATCCTTAATAAAAACAATGGATTCTTTGCCAGGGATCAGTTTAAAGCCCTCTGAAAGTTCCTAAGGGCCATCCAGTCAACTCTCTTCCCTCAATTCAATTCTGGGCCTAACTCATTACCTACAATGTTTATCTTGGATGTATGTACTGATACAGCCATTCGACAGCCTGGCCTGACAACCATATGCCACACACTGAGCATAAGAACTTTCTCTCATGAGACAACTTTTCATTTATTTCATTTTTCCTAGCTGGATTATTAGAAGATTCCTTTTGACTAATCTCATTGAGGAGGTCCTATAATATTTTGGCACTTGCTCCCCCAAAAATAACTTAAGCCCTTTTTGGGGCCACATGATGAGAAATGAAGGTGATGAGATGAAAAAGGCCTTGAAGGAAAACAGAGGAAAAAAGGGAAAAGATTCTGTGAAGAGCCTGGAACACAAGTCTGGGCAGTTTGGATTTGATGTTATAGGCAATGATAAGTCATTGTAGGTTCCTGAATACTTGAATGATATAATGAAAATATATGGAAGCAGCCAATTGTAGAATGAATGCACATGAAGAAAATGAAGGCCGAGACATTAGCTGCTAGAATACCTCAGGTGAAAGTGAGGCGATGAAGTCCAGAACTAGGAGTAGTTGTGGAAATCCAAAAGGAAGAGATAGGTCCAAAGAATACTGAAGAAGTAGAATTGACAGAATTTAGTAATGGATGAGATGGGGGTGAGAGAAATGTAGAGAGAAGAGGAGGAAAAAATGTAGAGAGAAGAACTGAAATGACTGAGAGCAGAAAAGGCAAATAAGGGAATTCAGAGAATCACAAGTCAGTCTTATATCAACTGATGCAGTGAAAAAGAACCAAGAAAATAATCTATATAATCACTACCATAATGTAAATGAAAAACAAAAAGGCAGTTAAATTCAGATCAGATGCAATGGTCAGTACTACTCCCAAAGAACAGATGCTGAAACATCTTCCTCCTCTGAGAGGAAGGAAGAGAGACAGAGACTCCAGATGCAGAATACTGCAGATGCTGACACACACAGTAACTGTTTGCGTTGCGTTTATTTGCTTTTCTTTAATACGAGATAGTTGGGGAAGCAGAGCATAATTTTGAGAAAAAACCATGGTGTCAAAAAGGTTATCGACACAATTTTTTAAAGATATACTTTAAAAAAGAGAGAGAGAAAGGAAGAAAATGACAGAAGCACCAGGAAAGCAGTGGCACTACTAATGGTAAAACAAAAAGGGTGGGGTGGGGTTTCAAGCTTAACTTTTTAGTAATGGTTCCATACCCATTTAGGAAGAAAGGGAAGAGAAAGATCTGAGCTAGAGAAACAAACTAGTCAATAGATTTTATATATGTAACAATGGAAAACATAAGAATTGCTAAATTCTGCTAAGAGATCAAGTAATCAAAAGAGAAGGAACAAAGGGCTTTGACAGCACACCCAAAGTTAATGGGCAGGTGGTAGGAAAGGATAAAGAACAGTCATAAAGGGTACAAAAAATCAATCCAACAAGAGTAAATGAGAACCCAGTCATGGAAGCCAAAGAAGCCTCAAACTTCAAGAAGGTAATCAGTGTCAAGTACAGCAGGGTGGTGAAAGGAAAAGAAAACTGGCCAGGAGCCCCCCAAGATTCCACCACATCCACACCTGATACCCAAGGCCCTATCTGCCACTGAGTAATGTGTACGATTATATGAGTTAGCAACATCAACAAGTAGCAAGCAGACCAAGTAACAAGAAAGAGAGTATACACAAATCCTGCAGATCTGAAATGGAAAGCTCAGAACAAGCAGGTCCAGGGAAGGAACCACTTGCAGATACAAAAACTTCTTTTAAGAAACTGCGCGCCCACAGGCACGCACACACACACATACTTTCTCTCTCTCTCTTAATAGACAAGAATTGGATTTTTATCAACAGCTCATGGGAAGTAACAGTAAGGTTAACCATAAAGGAATCTTTCAAAATGCTGAGGTGTTCCTACATTAGACAAATATTTACCACCTCAACCCCACACTCTGGCAGAAAAGTGTAAGATACACTCAACAACTGGTCTCTTATTCTACTCAAGTAGCAACCAAGATTAAATGGACTATTTAATTTAAAAAAATAAGAATTCCACCCAAGATACAACCTATCTAGTAATGAAGGTGTTTTAAACCATTAGAAAAGACAGAATAGCAAGTTTCATTTCATGTTGTATACAATAATACTTACTAACCTCAAACTGCAAATTAACACTAGTGTCAGCAATACTTCTAAAAGCATTCCATTAGCTGTGTGTGTGTGTGTGTGTGTGTGTGTGTGTGTGTGTGTGTGTGTGTTTTAAAGAGGAATCTTTTTGTGCCAACTAAATTCCTTGTTAATAAAAGCTGGCACGAGTGGCAGCAGCAACTCAAAAATGATACCAGGGAGGGGATCATATAATAAATCATCAAACAACCAATTCAGAGACCCCAATCAAAAAAAGGTCTTTAAAAAAAGGTTTCCTTGAAAAGTTTAATGATTGGTTTTATTTCTTTCCTTGTGTCCCAAAGAAAATTTCCTTATAGTTTTCCCCTTTATATCTAACAGCCACTCAGAAAAAGAAGAGACCTGGAATCCCTGAAGGTTGCATATATCATAAAGTTAAGGGTGAAACAGGCTACCCATTTCTCCTTTGGTACTTTGGAGTAAGCATAGGGACAGCTTACTTAGCAAATCAGTGTACCCCAAATAAACCAAGCTCTAGGGCAGCATAACCTGGGTTCCAGGCTTACAACTATGCAAGTGACCTTGGCCAAGGCCCTTTAGCCTTAGGGCCCTGGGTACCTCTCTGAAGGGCCAGTCAGCTGCTGACTCAGTGGAGGGAAGTTTCCTACACCAAGGAAACCACAGGTCCAGACACCCCCCCCCCCAAATAAGGGTCTGGCACTGGGGATCAAATGCCAAAGTGAGGCATCCCCTATACTCAGGGAGCTTGGACTCCTGGAAATAATGCCACTTCACTTCTGTCAGAAGGGGTTTAAAAAGTTCATATTAAGGGTCACATCATCATTTTCATTAAAAGAATGTCTGCTCCTTTTGTTGTCAACAACAAAGCAATGAATTTCCATATTTTACCTCCCATGTAACATTTTTAGAAAAGCCTTATGAATTTTAATGGCTTCTTTAGACACATCATTCATAAAAGCAAAATGCTACCCACAGACAGAGATATGGAGGTAGAAAGGAAAGGCCACCATGCCCCACCAGAACCCCAGTCCCTGGTCAGAATCTCCGTCTACACAGTCTGCTATAGAGAGAGAGAGAGAGAGAGAGAGAGCTCTCTGAAGAAAGGTCACCTGATTGGCCACTACTGATCTACTCTAATCACGAAAACTGTGGCCTGGCTACAGTCACAAGAGGGAAATGAGGCCAGGCCAAGACTGCAGGCCAACACTCCTTAGCCCTGCTCCATCTCTGCCCTGGGACAACAGGCAAATGCATCTCAGAGCTGAGCTTCATTTTGTTTTAGTAAAACAAACTCTCCCTGATAGCTAACTACCATGAAGGGATGCTATAAGGATAACTGAGGTGTTAACAGTACTGGATAACTAGAACGAAACTTGGTGGTCTCTCATTTATCATTCAGCACTCCCTCATCCCCAACATTCTTTCACCTCAGGGCTAGTCTTTTTGTTTGAAATGGCCCAGCTCAAGGGATGTTACAAAAAATAGTTTTAATTCCTAGCAGGCAAACCTTGGATGTCAGTTTGATAGGGCAGTACCCCAAATTTCAATGATCACAAAAGAGGCAACGCTAAAATAATCATACCTGGCATTTTCAAGTGTTGTTACAGGAATAAAAAGGTCTTACACACACAACCAGCTGAGTGATGATAAATGAAGCCAACCCATTTCACTTAATTTGACTTTTTGTAGAAGGGTGGTCAGGAAATAATCTAGTTTTTAGTCAGACAAGATCCACCTCTCCCTAAAGACAGCTCTTGCTATAACTGTTTTATTATTAAAGAGGGAAATCTAGCTCTCTGAAAATAACCACAAGAGAGGGATTTCCATCACTCTGGACCAATCTTTTCCACGGCTGATACCAAAACAGATAATGGAAACGTCTTACTAGGCTGACAGTTTAGAAATGTTACTTGCAACTGCCTTAACATCTCGTTTTTTATTTCTAAAACATCCCCACAGCAGGGAACTGAAATGTAATACATTTTATAAAGTTCTATTTTTCATCTAACTCTCCCAGCTATCAACCCCGATAACGAACCGAATTTGCCCAAGCATCTGGTATTCAGCAATAAGCTTGCTCTTTGACATCAAAATTCTATCAGTAACTACAAGTTCCCTGGGCCTGGACCCAGGCCATAAATTCTGACCCACAAGAGAATAAGAGCACTGGGTTCACCACCATCACTAGCAGCCAGCAGAGGGACTTCTTTCCCAGGAGACTCCCCCTCTGGCAGGGTAAACCCTACCCCACTCAGCTGGATCTTTCTCCAAGGTGCTTACCTCCCATGATGAATGGGCAAATGTTTTCGGTGGATTCCATGGCTCCCCTCAACAAAAGCATTGGGAGGCTTATGATATACAGAGGCCAAAGAACCGATGTGACAGATGAGCTCGTCCAAGAGGGTAGGCTCAATCAGGTCTGTCTCCTCAGAGATCAGGGGTTTTTCGGATAAAACTACTTCCTTGGCTGTCACAGGATCCGTGGAAAGAAGGCGCCAGTAGATATAGCCCCGGTCTCGAAGGTCAGGGTTATCAGAATCCTACAGAAAAAGCAAGGAGTTCTTTTGGATTTTACCTGCATAGAGAAACCCAAACTTCTTCATCTTACGATGCTTGGTGTATATATGAAACATAGCTTTTTAAAGAGGGTCATCTTATGTCTTCTAACTCAGCAAGGAATAAAACTGAAAAATGTCATTCAAAAATTAAAAGAAACACTAAAACAAAGAAAAACTCCAAAAACTCAGTGTAAAACTATCAGAACTCTAGATAAGGCTTAGAAGACTTAAAAATACAAGGCCAAACAATTAAGCAAGTTTTACAACAGCTCCTATATGTCTTTTACTTAAATATCCACCTAAAGAATGTTTCCTTCTCAGTTTCTGCCAACCCAGGTCAATCTTGACCTGCAATTTCAGGTACTGATTTTTTTAAAAGCACTTTTTGTTTTAGAGTAAAATCATTTAACTTGGGGTTGAGATTTATGCAAAGATCTCCCAAAATTTTCATCTTGTGAGAAGCCATGTAGTTTAGTGTTAGAAGCACTTGAAACATTAACTCATGTGACCTAAGGCACAAGCCCCCTGTAGCTCACCTTGGAAGTCACTCATCCAAACTCAACTATTTGAACCATGAAGGAAGCACGGAAATACAATGTCCCAGTCTAGCCTCTGAAGTTTTTGTCCTTCATGGAAGAGTCCCTCTGGTCCTGACTTAAGAGTCTATTTTTGAAGATTTGAACAAAGCTAGTTGTGGTTTCCTAGACTGAAGAAGAATTTGAAGCAGCAAACCAGAAATCTGGAAGTTAGAGAAAAAAAGGTGGGGACATGGACCACCAGATATGTCTGACACCTGAGATAAAGGAAGTCTAGAAAATTACAAGGAGCAGACACATGAACTAAGTTACAGGGAGGGGAAGGGACACAGAATTTGAGGGCAAATATTCACACATGATCTTCCAAAGTCTGAACATACAGCAACATACATCCCAGTGCAGAAGAGGTCCCAAAGCCCCACTTCCTTCCCCATCTTCTCAAATGCTTGCAATCCTGCTTCTATCCCCACCATCTGAGTCTTGACTGTTCCCTTAAAGAATCATTAATGACTTTTTTTTAAAAAAATATTTTATTGGTATCTTTTGTCTTTACATCACCTAGATTTCCTATTGTAACTTTACCCTTCTTCCTCCCAAAGAGCCACCTCTTGTAACAAAGAATTTTTTTCAAAAAAAAAAAAAAAGGGGGGGGGTGGAGAAGAAAAAAAATTCTGCAAAACTGACCAACAGAGCAAAAAGAAAAATCTGACTTCACATGCACTTTGGCACACTTGTGGAGCCAGAGGCACCTTATAATCTCTCAACGTTTCATTTGGATTGTTGCGTGGTCAATATTGTTTCCATCTCCAACGTCACAGTCATCTTCTACGTTGTTTTCCTGCCCTGTTCACATCACTTTTCATGAGTTGACCTAAGTTTTCCTATGTTTTTCAGCACTCTGCACTCTCATGGGTTTAGCTATTCCACAACTGAGGGCATCTATTTTGCTGCTGCTGCACAAGGTGTTGCTGTAAAGATTTTGGCTTATGTGAAGGCTTTCTTTTTATCAAAAAATTCTTTGAAGTATATGCCTAGCAGTAAATACTAATAAAAAGCCAGAGTATTGAGAACTTAATGGATTCATGGTAACCTGGAAGAAAAGAGTTTCTGTGGAGTGGTGGGATTCGAAGCCAGGGACTGAGAAGTGAGAAGGAGGTAAGAGAAGGGAGGCAACAAGGACAGGTAAGTCTTCTGGAGCTTGGGCTCTAAGAGATAAGATGGTGGCTGAGGGAACGGTGAGGTCAAGGAGGCCAGAAGACAAGGAGATCGATTGAGAAAACGGGGAGGAATGGGGTGATGAGAGGTGACAGTACAGACGAGGTCCAGGAAGAATGAAGCAGAAAGAAAAAGGAACAGATATGACATTATCATAAGAGTATAAGGAATGTCGAGTTTCACAGGATCACGGAGGTGACAGTTATGGCAAGCAGCTCAATAACTCAACACTGAGAGACAGACAGGATGCAGCAGATGCCAGGTGGGTCAAACTGGTAACCCCTCCCCCCACACCAGGAGCTCGAGAGCCCCGGGAAGAACAGCCTCCTGCAGATAAACACCAAAGCAGGGAAACTGAACCCCCTCGCTCACAGGAGTGACTCCTTCAGAAAGGAGACAAAACGACCAGTAGTTTATAGCAGTAAGGATCTGCTCTCAGGGACTGAGCCTCAGAGAAGAAGAGGGTCTGGGAGTGACGACAAGGAGCCAGATGTTGTAGGCTGATGCTTCCTCCTGGTGCAGCAAGTCAACGAGCAGGAGAAAAAGAACTCCCAGCCTGGAGAGGGTGGCCAGGATGTCACAACTTCTGGAGAGAGTCAGGTTTCCATGAACTACCAACCAGGGGCAGCTCAATGGGAAAGTGCAGAGTGCTGCACCTGCAGTCAGGAAGAGCTGCGTTCCAAGCCAGCCTCAGACACTTAACTAACTGTGCTAGCTGCTGCTATTAGTATTAATACTACCATCGTCTGCCCTCCCTGTACAGATAACTCCCAAAATGTATCTCCCAAGCCCCAGACACCCTTTCCTGATTACCTGTAAGAAATTTCTACCTGGACGTTCCAGTCCGAGTCAAAACTAACACATTAAGAAGCAAGCTTATCAGCTTTCCCACTAAACCTGCTCCCTCCAAAATGTACGGTGGAGAGAGCACTGGATCTGGAATCAGGAGACCTCTAGTCCTGTTGAGGAGCAGCATGTGCTCAGCTGCCCTCTTCCAGCCCAAACCAAAAGCAGGAGAGGGCTTCCGGATGCCCATTTCCCATCACTCTGAACGCTGACTCGTCGTGCCTTTGTGTGCGCAGCCACTTCACTGTCTCCCTACTCATCTGAAGACCATCCTGAATCAGGCTGAATGGAAATGTGGAATCAAAAGTCAGATGCCTATTGTGATCATAGGGTGCTTTTGTGAGCTCCGAGTCCTGTTGGGTCTCCTTAGGACCCAAAATTCATGGTTTCGAAACCAAAGAGATTCCAAAGCATACCGAAAAGGCAGACCCCACTAGACAGAACAGCTCTTTCTATTTCACTTCCAACAGACAGTCTCCAAAATAAAAGCGAAAATAACAAGTGGTGCAATGGGCAGAATCCTGGGCCTGGAAGAAGGAAGACCTGTGTGACCCTGTGCACAGGCTCCATTTGCCTCAGTTTCCTCAACCATAAAATGAGGATTACATTTAGCACAGTGCCTGGCACACAGTAGGTGCTACAGAATTGCTTATTCCCTTCCTTTCCTTCTCTTTCCACTCCAGTGGAAGCTGAGAGCTGGGAGACTTTTACTAAAAGTCTAAAGAAGGTGCTTGCTTTGTATCTGGTCACAACTGTATGTTTTACTACCAAGTTTTCTAAAACAAGCAAATGAGTATAAAAACAGGAAAAGATAAAATCTTGGAAACAGTCCCTAATTTAAGGCTGTTTTTTTTTTAATTTCCAATCAAAATTTTTCATTTTAATAGTACCTTAATTTATTAACTTCTTTGATTATCAAGGAGCACAAAGGGCTTTGCACATATTTCATTTAATTCTCACCAATCCAGGGAAACAGCAGATCTTGTTTCCTGTGCTCACAATGATGTGTTAAATGTTCTGATGGAGGGAGCGAGAGAAGCCTGTGAGCCTTCCCCTTTAACTCATCACTCTCTCCCAGCCTCATCCGCTTTATGCAGCTCAAAATCATGAGCTTTGAGTTGTGAGGTTGCCAAAAAGATGCCAAAGAGCTCATCAAAGGGGAGGTTGATCTCTATATATACTTTGCCACATTATGTCTCCCTTTTGTTAATTAAAAAGACAGAAAAGGCCAAGGTGATTAAAATAAACTGGAGAACAACATCACTTGGCACCAAATGTGAAATAATCACCCGACAGCAGGTCTTGGAGCTCCACTCACTGTTTCTGCAAAGGCTAAGTCAGGTCGACAGGGCAGGAGTGAGCCTCTCAAGGTCTCTGTCAATCTTATGGTTCTACAATTCTGGAAACTCAGAATCAGGAAAGGGAGGATATTCGATTGAACAAAGCCAATGTTTAATAATAGTTACCACCTTACTACCAAGAATGTGGCTCCTCACAGAGGCAGCCTGCTGTAGTGCATGACGTTAGAACCACCGGCCCACACTGGCTCTGTGACCCATGGTACTCTGGGCAACTCTCTAAGACTCAAAGTTGCAGAGAAATTTTTCCTCACCTGAGTGTTCCTTATACCAATAAAAGCATAAGTCTCTATCCTTATCTGTTCTACAAAGAAAAGAAAATGCTCATGAGAGTGCAAAAACAGTACTTCAAACATGTTACTAGGAACCCTCTGGACTGGGGACATGAAACCAGTAGACCCTGAAGACAATGTATCACTCCACAAGCTGGTATAAAGTCACAAGGTCTAGAAACAACACCATGAACAAAGACAAAACCAGAAAGGGTAAAGTGAGTGTCTCAACCCAAATTCTGAACCTGGAAACATCTTTCTGAAAGGTGGCAAAACTCACAAATCTCAAAGTGGTTCTCTTTAGTCATTTCAGGATACAAAAAGATCCCAGACAATCACTCTCCTCCAAGACCAAGGTTGTTCAAAGGTAGCAACAGTAGAAAAAAGAATTCCTTTCATTCTTCTGATCTAAATTGCAGCCTCATTTTTCTAATTATCTAAGCAATGAAAAATCAGCTGCCATCAGCGATGGCTTCATTTTCTGATAGCCATTTTCAAGAGGGTAGAATATCAACTAACACGACAAAGCATCATAAACACTGAGTGAGGGGAACATTTAGGAGTCGGAACAATGAATGAAAGAATATTTTTGCCAAGGTTCCATTTCTGGATCTGTCACCTGCTTTCAAAGAGACTTTGGCTGAGTCACCTACCATGTCTATGTGATAATTTCATCTACGAAACAGGAACTGTGGTAACTCAGAAAAAGTCACTGTCAAATTCAGCCACCAAAACACTCTTTTAATAAAAGGGAAAAAAATTAAAGACTATTTCATGAAAATTTATAAATGTTTAATTACCTATAAAGTCAACTCACAGACAAATAATAGTAAACTACCCAAATTCAACAAATGCAGAAAACTTCCTTTATTTTATTATCAAGACAACCCTATGACATGTAAAGGCAGTGTGTCCTTCAGGCCGAGGCCTCTCACAATGACCATTGCTTGGAGGCTGTTCCATTACAGACAAGGAAATAGAAACAGCCACGTCGGACCCTGTACTCACTGAGCACTCTTACCTGAGTGGCCAAGCTCAAGACTTGCTGGACCAGCTCCTGCGTTTCTGAGGGTTTCTTGAGAAACAGCTTCACTATCGCTGTGAGCAGGGTCAGCTGCACCTATACGCACAGAGGTCAAGGACAGTAAGGTAAGTCAGGTCTTTGGGCCAGCCCACAGCATTTACAACAAAAAGATGGCCTTCCCCATTTAGTTTCTTCTCCCTTATGAAGACAATGGGGAAGCTGGTACCCTATGGAACTTTATTATCTTGACTAATGGATAAGAGCTAAAATTCACCATCATGTAAAGTGGTGTTCAAAAATAATTGCTTTGGTTTCCTGAGCCAGATAGTTGATAATCTTTTTAGAAATTCATTATGAAGTGGTCCCTGACCAATTTCTAAATTATTTACTTCCAACCACAAGCTACTTAGTAGTTACAACTTTAGAAGACTATGGAAACAGCAGTCACTTTGGGACAAAAGCAGAGACATGTCAGGACTGAAGGCAGCTAAATGTGGCCTTCTGGTAAGTGCAAGTAATAAACAGCTTAACTAAGAAGCTGCTTGTCTAAAATGTGAATTATCTGAAGATGGTTTATTAAGATTACTACAAATAAATAACCATCAATTCTCCTACATAGCAGTTAGTTCAAAGGTCAGTAATAGAGTTTTAATTGTGCCTCTCTACTCTAAGTGATGGAGTTATGGTTTGCCAAGAATTAATGAGTACAACTCAAAAGTGTACTGAGATCTGGGAAAGAAACAACCAACTTGCAGTATTTACACCCATTTCAAATATGTTATGTACTGAGGAGCGCCAGTGAAAACTCCTAGCTGAATCCTACCATAAGAAAGACTCAGGGTACAGCAAAGAGAAAGCTGACCTGAGTACTCTCATCATGGAAGCCCTCCAGGAAACTCTCCAGGAGCTCGTCTGCATTATCGATTCTCTCAGCATATTCTCCTACGATCCAGATCATGGCAGCTCGAGCATCTGGCTCGTCAAGGGAATCAAGGTTCTCACACAGGGTAGCGATGATACTTTCATACCTAACACAACAAACACAGGTCTGATTACTCAAGACTCATATTCAACAGCAAAGCCAGGTGAGATACTAGGATGAACACACCAGAATCAAACTGCCAAAGCTAAATCACGGGTATGAAAAATAATGTAACCCACAAGATTATTGTTTTAAAACGTCTTCTTAAAATTGTCCTCTGCAGAATCTTACTAGGCAAAACACACACACGCGCGCGTGCGCGCACATACACACATCCCCATATACCTTCAGCAGGACCTAAAAGTCCCCTGATGCGTACAGTAATACCGCCTTTTATTTCTACAGGATTCTTCTTTCTTAGATCAAAAAGAACTTCCATCGTCCCAACATATTTTCCCATCACAATTAGGAGCTAGGGATGCTGCTTGAGTGGATGCAGAGAAACATTCAGTGGCTTCCTTAGAGCCCAAAGTTCTAAACCAGCTAAGAACAGATGAGGAGCCAGAACCCAAGAGATCCTGGGGTCTCCTTTCACCCCAAAGGCTTCTTGTCCCTGAGAAATCCAGATCTCTTCTCCTTCACAATCCTTCTCTGCTGTAGAGGAACCAATATACGCAAGAGTGACTTTTAGAGGTCCCCAGGAGTGCTCATTTCTGTCATGAGAACCCTTCTCTTTGACCAAAATAGCCCCGACCAGAGCAGTGGATCCTGGCATGACACAACCATTGCACTGCCCCACCCCCACCCCCCACGCACCCCGCCCCCCCCATTTCGCAATGACATCAGCCTCTCACCAAAGTCAACAGCGGCAGAACTTCTCTATCAATAACAGCAATGAGAAAAAACCAAGCCCCTATCACCCCACCAAGATAAACACCAGCATTCTTCCCACAGTCAACTTCTGCGAACCTCTTTCAGGTTCTGCTAACCAGCCAGCTGCTTCACTTCAAAATGCATGTCAACTAGTTCTTTAACTCGCACCTGCTTATACCCCTTCAATACATGGCCCAGACCATCCCATCAAGTCTGACCAGGAGCTCCATCATTATGAAGTAAAATGAATGTTTTTGCAATACAAAACAACTGATTTTAGACTGAGGTTTTCAGTTCCTTGATTGCTTCCTAAAAAGGACTATTTTGCTTAGCAAAAGCACCTCAACTTGTAAGGGATGTGGAATGGAAGGTAGATTTCTGCACCTTCTGGCTGGCAGACACAGCACTGCTCCACCACAGGCCTGCAGGAGACAGTCAGATACATGATTATTACATGTCTACTAACTGTCCACCAAAGGCTCCATATCACAGGAACATGCCATACAGTCATCCCCTGGCTTTAACATGGCTTCAAATTCAGAAGAATCAAAGCTTATTGTAAATGCTTATGCTGAACAGGCAATCTGTGTGGATATGACCATCACACCAACTTTTTAAAGAATAAAGCAAAGCAGATACCAGGTGACAGTTTCTCACAGAGCTGCCTTACAGGTCACTGTTTTTCCCCAGGGCCTGAGGAGCAAATTTTAAGCAGTCTTCCCTCCTCCCTTCTCCTCCTCATCTCACATACTTGTTGGGATATTTGCGGAAGATGTCTCTGATGACAACAATTGCCTCCTGAACCACGTAGTTGACTTTGGTCTGGATAAGGTCCAGCAACGTGCTCACACAGCGCTCGGCAGATTGCTGAGAAGAACAAAAATGTGACAAGTCAGATGGATGGTCAGAAATCTGGTGTTCTACCCAGGAGGCGTAAATTGTTGTCACCACTTGGTGAGCAATTTTCCAATGCACTAAGTAAAAAATTAAGACATAACATGGCCAAGGTTCTACCAGAGTTTAGGCTGCTAAGGAACCAAATACTGGATGCACACTTAACTTTTCAACTAGCCATACAACAAACATCTGCTCCCTTCCCAGAAACAGACAATACCTCAGATGACACAATTTACCCCAGAGATGGGATTGAGGGGAGTCTTAGGACATTACTAAAGAAAGACATCTGTAAGCTTCAGTCAACTACAATCCTTGACAGGCTGGGAACCTTGGAAAAGCACAGGCTCCTAAACCCTACATTTGATCTGTAAAGTTGGGGTAAGCTCTTAGTCATTAGAGCACTACACTTATTATATTATACACAGTCTGCTGTTTGCAGACTGACAGGTAGTTGTGGTCTTCCCCATTAGAAGAAGGATGTAGAAGAGGAATGGCTTTGTTCTTTGTACTTTCATCTTTAGCACCTAGCGTATAGTAGGCTCTTAATAAATATCTGTTGATTGATACAGGAATAAAAATCATTAAAGCAACACTTGGGTTCTAGGCAAATGTGCAGTAAGAATAAGCATTGTGAAAATCAAAATGATAGAAGGAGGCTGGCCAGGTGTGGCAAAGTATAATGAAAAAAGAGGACTGACTTGGAGTTGGAGGACCTGGAGAGAGCCCTGGCTCTGGCACTGGTCATCTGTGTCACTACTTTCCCTCGTCTGGCTCTGATGACCTCTAAGATCCCTTCTGTCTCTATGACCAAGGGCTGAAATGAAAACCCGCAGCCAGCCTATAGAAGGGGCACAAAGCTCAGAGTGAAGGCTGCACTTGCCTTGATATCTACCACTAAGTCTCTTTTTAGCTGATACTGAAACTAGAAAGACCTTCAGGATTGCCTTCCTCTGGATCTCATAACCTGTCAGAAACTTACCTATGACAGGCCCTTTCTATTGCTTTTCCCCAAAGGATACTCAAGTTGTGATCTAATTCTCCAATAACCCCAGATTCACTGGCATCCTAAGCAAACACTAGGTCACCCAAGGTACACAGCACTGTACTGATGCTATACATTTAGGTAAATTTGTCCATCACATCACTAGATTCAATTTGTATCTCATGAAACTTGACTATATCTAATGTAAATCCTGTTTTTTTTCCAAAACAATTCAAGCAAAACAGACACATTGTTGTAGTTTATTTTCATGTTATTAAAAGTTCATATCCAGCATTAACACCTTGCTGGTTAGTAGACCCTTGTCTCACAAATAAGCCCTAAACTCAAACCAGTAATCCACTCTTTATAACAATCACACAGAGCACTAGAAGAATACCGCCAGAGAGAAAGGCCTTTGGACACTGCATGAATCAAAGGTCAGCCAGGAGGCCCTCTGGTCCAAAAAGGGACAATCAGTGTAACTTCAACAGTTCCTACAAAAACAGCTAGACAGTTTTCTTGCCCTTGTTTCAGGCTATGGGGATATGAGGGAGACGGATCCTCCCCCTGATAAAAGCGTTTTCTCTAAGTGGACACTAGGTAGAATCATTCTCATGGTCATGTTCACTGCCCAACCCTGGATGAGAGAGAATTAAATAGCAAACAGTATTCAAGCATTAACATCTAGTTTCCTTGGAAAATCCATTCCTGCCAGGTACACCATGAAAGGTGAAGTCCAACAGCTAAGCAGCCAACCAAATCTAACTCTAGCTTCCTGAAGAAGACCAAGAAAGCTTTTAGTTGGTCACAATACGTAACAGCAATAGCCATTAGGAATTTGGATGGTCTAACCATGCTAGGCCTAGAGAATATTAATTTTGGAGTGAGGTGGTCAATTTTGTTTTATTTTTAAAGAGAAGCTAACATATGGATCTTTACAAAGCACTGACTTTGAAATGGACTGCCACGAATACAAAAATCCACCATCACAGTACTTAATGGAGTATCATTTACACACGTAGATAATCTTACCAGGACAACACATGTATAATGGTAGCAGAATATGGATACCCTAATATCCTGTGACTTACAAATTCTGTGCCTACACTAACAAAACCCCTCAACAAAAAATCTTTATTTGAATGGCAGAGATGTGTGGTTTAACTCCTAGTCTAGAAGGTACAATGTTTTAAGTTCTCACAAAGAGAATACTGTAAGGTACAACAGAGGAATAATCATTATTATTATAATAACATAATAGCAAACATTTATATACTGTTACAAGGTTTGCAAAGTGTTTTGTATTACATCATTTCATCCTGGCAGATAGTACTATTATTATCCCCATTTTAGAGATGAAGAAACTGAGGCAGACAACACTTAAGTGACTTGCCTAGAGTCACAGAACTAGTAAATGGCTGGTGCTGGATTTGAACTCAAGGGTTCCTGACTATGGGTCCAGTGCTCTCCATACTGTGACATCAGATGGAAAAATGGATACATGAGTGAGACTGACAAAGAGGAGTCCAGAATTACCTAACTCTAGCACCCCAATGAAAATGCCAAACTGTATTTTCTCTAAATAATATGTGAGGAGGGTTTGTACATAAACATCACTGCCTTCAGCAGACAGACACAAAGAAAGCTCCATAAGGTACTGGCTTCCCCCAAAAGCTACTGATGAGCACCTTCTAGTCAAAAGAGCATCCGAGAAGCCACCTGGCCAGCACTCTATCCAATGCTCAGAGATACACCTACACCAGACCAAAGAGAAGAAATGATGAGGACGTGCAAGACTCAGGACCTGGGCCCATGCCCAACAGCAGATACTTACCTCGACCTTGATGGCACATCGGCCAATGGCTCGCACAGCCTTACGGACAAAATCAACATCCACTTCAGTGGCATATTCCTTTAGTTCTGCCAGGACCTATTAAAAATCACAGCAGTTTGAACGTTATTGAGAACTCTCTGAAAGTAATTTCTGAGTATATGTTTCTTCAGTTCTAAAATTGAGCCTAATCCTTGAAAGATAACCCAGTGTAAAGACAGGTCCTCTGGTAGTCTGACCTGGGCAATGTTGGCTTGGGATGCCAAGCGGATCATGATGTCGAGCTTTTCCAACTTGACATAGATGGGGTCGTTGTACTTAACAAAGAAGACTTTGATCTCTTGCTTTAAGATTTCAGGCCTGGGAAACAAAAGCCAAAAAAGATAAGACAAACAGACTTCTTGGGCATTTTTTTCCTTCCACATTTTCAACTGTGGCTGTAGGATTACTATTTCCCCCCTGCAAACATGGCTTTATTTGGCTCTCATCTACCTATCATGGCTAATTCTGTTCAGTGGCCAAGTGTTATCCTCTTTCTCGGTAGATAATAGCAACCACTCCCCTCCCCCACTCCTGAGCCAGACTGTAACATAGCCCATAGTGAGCAAGCAGGCCCTGGCTAAGAAGCTAAAATAGGCCCATTTCCAAGGACACAACGCTCTACAGCATGAGCAATGGGATCTCTTTATAATATAAGGAATATCTCAAAATCAACTGCCTGCCCCTGATCCCTGGGCAAGATCATCCAGGTAAGGCCATCTTCACATACGTATTTAAGAAAAAGCAACAAGGGCCTGTTACAGAGTGAAGTCAAGACGGCGACGCACAGGAACTCACTCACCTTTTCTGTACAATAAGGTTGATGTTCCTCAGGGCAACGTACTGCACCTCGGGCTCCCCAGAGAGCAGAGTGACCAGGGGAGGAGCCAGCTTTCTCAGCAGCATGTTGTAGTAGTCAGAATCCTTGGGCAGCAGCTCCAAGAACTTCATCAGGACTTTCACGGCTGACAGGACCACTGCTGAGTTGGCATGTGAGAGCCTGGGAGTCACCCGCTCACAGATACTGAGAGAAAAAAAGGAAAGGCGTGTCTTCACCTTTCATTTCTTTTCCCAAACCCTTCTCCAGGGCTGTGAGTCAGGGCCCCACAAACCAGGTATCAGGAATTAGAGATCAGAGAAATCAAAGCTTTATGCTTAGATGAGACCAGGATCACCCAGGATGGAAGCTTCATTCTCAGCAAGCTCTAGGAAGAGCAGGGGTCCAGAAGGTTAAGTGAGGCAACTTGCAGAGAGTGACATTCAAAACGACAGGAAATCAGCCCAATCCAACACACTGGACGCTTATACCATGAGCCTTGCACGTTTCCTTGGTCTTTCTGCCTGCCCATATTAGGGAAGAAGGCCCTGCCTCATGGCCTATCTCTCTTCAGCCTAGGGGAAGTCAAACTGATAGGCTAACTGGACAGTCTAAAGTCTGTTTCCATAGTGAAGGAAATAAACCAGTCCGTGAATGAAGATCTCATCATGGGACCAAGGAAAAGTTGGGTTAAGAAGAACGGACTGGTCAGCTACCTCTCTGGTACTGGCAAAATCTTCCAAAGTTCTGGGGAACTGAGATTCTTTTACAGGAAAAAAAAAATCAACACATTCTACACACACACACACACATACACGTACACACACACACACACACACACACACACACGCAAGCGCACACACACACACTCAGGCACGCATGCACCTCTTTCAAATTCCCTTAGATCAGGGGCAAGGAACCTGTGGCCCTGAGGCCACATGTGGCCTTCTAGATCCTTAAGTGCAGCCTTTTGACTGGATCCAAATTTTATTGTTCTGTAAAATTTGAATTCAGTCAAAAGGCCGAACTTAAGGATTTAGAAGGCCACAGGTTCCCCATCCCTTAAATAATTCCAAAGAAATCTAAAATCAACTCCCAGCTGAAGGGTCTGCAAAAATTAGCATGATTTACAAGGATCCAAGTTAGCTGCCCCACGCTGCTGCAGCTCAGGGCACAAGACAAGGGGTGATGTGATGGAACCTTAGCGGTCACGAGGAAGTTGGAAATTATAGCTATCTTTTTCCACAGGAGGTGTCATGTGTTATTTCAATGGTGAAACCAAAGAGCTAGCAGTGTTTCAGCTATGCAGCTGGGCCCCCCTCAAGTCTAGCCCACAAAACAATTTTCCAGCCAATGACAGCACTAGTACTGTGCTAGCTGGGGACTCAATTAGCTTCTGCAGCCCATGACTGACTCTATTAAATGCGGCCATCTTTGAACTCCTGAGAGGAACTAGAACAGGGGCATGAAGACAGAAGGTACTGAAGAGTACAAAATGAACAGCAAGTTCTACAAATATGGGTTTCATGTCAGGCTATACACACACACACCTAAAGAGACATGAGATTTCTTTGTCCAGTTCTGAGAGCCAAGAGGATCTGCATCCACAAAGTGGCCTAGAAAGCTGAGTTAGCAGCAACTGCTAGTCCCAACCCATGGTCACTTCTTAAACAAAACATCTCAAGGTCTAACTCAGAGCCATGGGTATCTGTGGCTGAAGACAAAACACTATATTTTCTGCTCACTCATACCTCTAAAGGGGGAGGCACAGAGGATGTCTAGGACACAGAATGGTGGATCCTTTAGGTCTGATTAAAGACCAACCATGGACTTAGCATAGAAGATGGGAAGATATAACACAAACAGGCAGTCATTCTGTCAGAGAGGATTTTCCAGAAGATCAGAAATGAAATAGGGAAGATGAGGAGATGATGGTGATGGCAATGAAGCAGAGTGGGCTCCGGAGTCTGAGGTCCAGGATTAGCTCCCTTCTCTGGCACTGCCTGTCACAAGCTCCCTGGCCTCAGTTTGTTTTTCATCTAGAAGATAGCCCCTGAGCCCCCTTCCAGATCTCAAGCTAAGAGCCTCTGAATTTACAGCAGAGGGAAACTGGGCACAAGCCTCTGGAGAACTCTTTTGTCTAAAATACTCTAGTAAACAGCAGTATCTAAATTTCCCTAAATCCAGAGATAAAATTCTAGGGATAAGATCTGTCTCACCAGGGCCACAGGAATTTAATCACCATTAATTGCACTTTCAGACACTGAGACAAAGTCATGAGTCCCACGCTTAGGAAGAGAATATTTTCCTCACCATGTTCTGGGGCAGGAGACTCACCTCTGAGCCTCTCGATCATCCTTGGGGTTGTAATTGGACAGGCAGTCCAAGATGAAGATCTGGCCCCATTCGGTGCACTCATTCAGGGCTGTTAACAGCTTATTAATGTTCTGAGGGTTCAGATCAAGTAGGTTGCTATTTGGGTGAGACTCACTGATTTCTGACAAGGCTGCCACAGCATTAGCAACCACCTAGGAAAAAAGAGACAGAGTGAGCTCTGGATCACGAAGGACAGTGTAGCTCATGCACTATCAAGCTGGTCCAGACCATGACGCCTAATTTTCACTAAACAAATTCCACCTAAGTAGGAAGAAACAATAGGCAAATTACACCAAAGTCATGATGAATCGGGGCTATTATGCACAGTTTGCAGGAACAATGAGTACAGCCATCATTTGAAAAAAGCTTCCTTGCAGCCAGGCAATCTCGCATTACAATAATCTAAAGCCCAGCACAGGACACTAGAAGATTAACACTTTTAAGTGAAAGTGCTAATAAAAATTCCCTTCCATATGGTCAGAAGGATAACAGTGTATATGTTGATAAAAACACACTGAAATTCCAAAGACAGGGACTCTGCCAATTATTCACTGCCATGTAATTGACGAGGTCCATTGACCATTAACTTTTCATACTACCTTCAACCCAAGAGGACCACGATCACGCTACTTTCCACCTCTATGTCTTGGTTCACTCTTGGGCACCTACACCCAAAGTCAAGCCCTTTGCTTTGAGGCCCAACTCAGATGCTGCTTCCTCCTTCACGACCCAACCCCCAAAGCTGAAATGATTTTTTCCCTCTTAAGATTCCTCCTAGCACTTTGGGCCTTTCCCTTACAGTTCCTATAGCCTCTAATAAAAATAGCTAGCATTTACATGGCGCTTTCAAGGCTTGTAAATCACTTTACATGTATGGTCTCATTTGGTCCTCACAATAACCCAGCAAACTAGGAGCTGCTATGATCTCCATTTTACGGATGAGGAAACTGAGGCAAACAGAGGTTAAGAGGCTTGCCCAGGGTTACAGAGCCAGGAAGCGCATGAGTCAGGATTTGAACTCAGGTCTTCCTGAATCTAATCCCAGTGCTCTAGATCCACTGCACCACCAAGCTGCTTCTTTTGTGAGTTCTTTATACATCTTTTTTTTCCTTCATTAGTTAAGCTCCACGTACACAGAGACAATCTGTCTCATTCCTCTTCAGTGCCTTGCACCGCTTAAATTCTTAGAAGACGCTAATTTAAATTTCCCTGTGTATATTAAACAGATTCTCAATTCAATTCTTTGCTAAAATCACTAACCAGTAAGATCTGACAGATTAACCTAATTAAGGAAGAAAAAGTACAAAATACTTGGATTATAAACATTAATAACAACACTAACTCAGTAATTCGTACCATACCTAAGCTTCAGAATTTACATAGAAGACATGTAATTTGAATATCTTTTTGCGTTTATGGCATTTGAAATATTATACACAGTCTATCTATGCCAATATCATTACTAGAGACAGAAATAATCCCACAAATAGAATGCTATCGTTGCCATCTGGTGATCTGAAAAGATGGCAAACTGAAAATGTCTTCTATCAGCCCTTCTATCAGATGGTAGCATTTGGGACCGAGGCTCTACTTATCGTTGGTCCACTCGAAATCTATCAGAACAGCACAAACTGTGGAGCAGGAAGGAGTCTTCATGGCCATTCCATGAGCTGACTTCCCTCCTCTCTCCACTGTGGTTTACCAGCAAGAGGAATTCTTCCACTTCCCACAGAAGGAAAGTCAGACCAAGCTATGGCTAGGAGGCCCAAAGTCGGCCGCTGGAGGACTGAATCCCTGTTTTGGGTCATCACTGACTCAATCACCACCAAAACATGGTCAGGGCTACCAGCTGCCAAAAACAAACCTACCAATGGGAGCATCATAAAACCTGCAAAAATGCAGATAAGTAGGGTCTTTACCATCTCTATCAGACTAAACTTCTTTTACGTCCAAAGCAACTGAGGACATGCTCTGGTATTGGGAAGCAAAAGTCAGAGTAGGCCTGGGAAATCCAAGAGGGCAGTGAGAAGGGCATTAAAGTATTAGATGCTAAACAGGATGAACAATTAAATTCCTCTATTAACAAAAGCTAATTTAAAATTAAACCAAGTGTAGAATACAGTTAATGACGCATACATTCAGCTGTTTAAAAGGTACTTTTTGCTTATTATCCTATTAAAACAAGAAGGAAAGAGGAAAAAGTGTATCTAATTTAAAAAGCAAGATAGAACACAGAGAAGAGAGATTCCTCACTCTAAAGTTGCCTGATCCTAAAAGTGACCAAAAGATGTTGCTCTTCAACCCTCCAAATCACGGATAAACTTAACCATGACCCTCCAAACTCTCGAAAGCTAACACCACCCTACTTGCTTTTATCTCTAACCACCCTACCCCACCCCAGCCCAATCCCAACATTCTCAACTTCGCTGATTCCTACACAAAAAAAAAACACAGCACAGCACAATGAATAGCAGAAACCTCAAACACACCACAGCCTGAACCAGATCAAAATGTGATTGGGACAAAATAAATCACAATACAATAGGACACAGACAATGCCATAAAGTCCTCCGGAGTCCTTGCATTCAGTGCAGGGGCCGCATTTCTAGCTGAGTTTCACACCCTGGTACAGAGGACATGGGCCTTGGAGTCAAAATCTTGCCACAGACACTTCACTAACTGTGTGACCGTGGACAAATCATGCAACCTCAAAATGCCTCTGCTTCCCCATCTCTAAAACAAGAGGCTGGACTTAACGGCCTCGAACAACTCTTCCAACTCTAAATCCACAAGGAAATCCTTTTTCAATCACCTCAACACACCCACCAATCCACCAGCAAAAAGCAACAAGCCCCTGCCCCTTACCTCTGGCCCTCAAACTGCAAAGACTGTGCTATTCTGGCTGTTTTCTATCATTGTGTCTGTGTGACCTGTCCAGGTGACACTACCATCAAGTGAACAACACCACTTTACTTACGGTTGGCCTCCTAACCAATCAGGCCAGGCCTACCTACGGTGGGAAGGGGGCGGTTGTCATTACAAAAGGTTCCTTTGCTTTATAAAATGATTTATTCCAGGGTTCGTTTAAATGATGAATTTCCTCAGTGCATTTAAATTATTTAATTTGCCAAAATTTTACACATCCAACTCTTCAGGAACATAACTATCATATAAAGTGAGGTACATTTGTCCATTCTGTCTCTCCATTATCCTAAGTGCCTTAATATTCATCACTAGCACAAGGATATATTTAATCAATTGTGGACTGACAGATTCTTTTTCTACCTCAGTTAACAGAAGATTTCCCAAAGATTCTTAAAAACTGTATTTGTTACAGGGAAGGGAGCAAAAATTTAGACAGGCATCATGCCTTAGCTGACTGCGCTATGCATAACAAAGTATCAGGTACCTGCACAAAGGTAAGCTCAGATTTCTTTTGGTTAATTTGCCTTCAGAGTTTTTACAAAGATTTTAATTGCTATAAACTTCATCTATACAAACGGGAAAAGGACACCAGAGCGTGAGGGAAGGGTTAATAGACTCAAATTCAATTTAAATGGGGAAAGCTACGGCTAAAGAACCTTTAAAATTATTTCCTAGCAAAGGTGACTCAGAGATTTAGATGAAAAGAAAAATTTATTTTTCTACTACACATCCTTCCTTCAGAATAATCTCATTATGGCAGCAGTGAAAGAACAAGACTCGCTTATCAGCAATAAAACCTGATTGATGAGCTACCCTCCATATGCAGAAAGCCTGAAGACGCAGAGACCTGACCTTCATCTTTTTTCATGCTGAACCAGGAAGCAGGTGAGTCAGAAAGAAAAGAAACCTTGCTATCCAACAGAGCAGTAGGAGAAAGACTGGACATGCTTTCTTAAATTCAGATGCAACTAACTTCCAATCTTACATTCAGATTCGCCCACTGCTGTGGCCATGATGACCCAGGATGACATCTCACGTTCCAGTCCAATGACTTCCCCGATTTACCATGACTATATCTAGCAATTACCTTCAAGGTCACGTCACCTTTTGTATAGATGTGTATTCACTAAAGTTTCTTCGATTCAAATATTTATCAACATTTATAGACATGATTACTTACTTTCTGAAAGTTATCCATCATCATCTCAACACAGAGATACCAATAAACAATGCCTGCAATGATAATTCCTTTATTTGCCTAATTAATAATTTCATACTTTAAAAGATAAAAGAACAGACAAGAGGAAATTCCATTCTGGATATGATCTTGTAAAAAAGGAAAAACTGGTTCCTGGGGAAAGGAATCCAATGTTACCATTCGTGGAATTTGTGAAAGAAAAAAAGCTAGGTATAAATTAACGCATACTCCAAATTTGAGGCTAATTGATCTGAAAGATTACAGAGAAAGGTTAGGTAAGAATTCATGGCCTAAAATTCTGTACAATAGTCAGCTCAGGAGTGCTGGGAAACTCTCAGAACTGAAATTCTTAAGACACAAAAAGAAATTCCAAGAGGAAGGAAAAAGGAAAGTGTTGTCTAAAGAGACCAAGGTGAATACAAGGAAGTTTCCACCACCATAAAAGGCCACTATGGGAGATAAAAACAAGGACAGGTAACAGAAATTAATACAAAGGGAGGGCACTGTCCCATATTAGCATCAGGAATGCTAAAACTTTTAATATACGTAAGTGGATAAAGGGAAACAATCCTACAAAAAGCAAAGATAACAAAAGATGGGAATAGTCAACACTGGAGGGGCTGTGGAAAGAGAAGCACATTAATGCACTGGTGCTGGAGCTGTGAATTAGTACAACTACCCAGGAAAGCAATTTGGAATTATGCCAACCAAGTGAGAAAAATGTGCCTGTCCTCTGACCCAGAGAGTTCACTGCTGGGCATACACTCCAAGGGAGCCACAGATAAAAACAAAGGCCCCCAAATACACCAAATTATTGATTGCGACTTTTTTTTGTGGTAACAAAGAACAAGAAACAAAGCAGATGTCCATCCAGTGGGGAATGGCTACACAAATTATGGTACACGAATGTGACAGAATATTGCTGTGTTAAAAGAATACAATCTCGGAGACCTTGAGAAGCATAGTATATTGTACTAGGCAGGCAAAAGCCCTTGCAAGACCACATCTGAAGTGGAAGCAACTAGGGGGCTCCACATACACAGCACAGATCTTGGAATCTTGAAGACCCGAGTTCAAATTCTGCCTCAAACACTTATTAGCTATGTGTCAGCAAATCACCTAACTTATCTCAGCCTCAGTTTCTTCATCTGTTAAAGGGGGGGGGGCTGAATATCACCTATTATAGCAGATTATTATAAAAGGAGATTATTATTCTCCATAAGAAATGGGGAATTCAGAGAAACTGGGGAAGACCTGTATGAAACAGTAAGGAATACACATGAAAATACTGCAAATGGGGGGGAAAGCAGAAGGCAGGTTGATGGAACTGAACGGAAAAGAACAATTCTGGCTCGAGAAAACAGAAAATGAAACATTCATCATCCTGGCAGGAAGCGGGGCAGGGTTATAGGCACAGAATGTTGCATTTGCTACCAGATCTAAGTTGCTTGGACAACTTTTGCTCATTGTATTTCGGATTGTAGGAGAAGTCTGATGGGGTTTGGGGGAAGATATTAAGAAATTACTTTTGTAAAAGATGGGGCAACCAGGTGGCTCAGTGGATAGAATGCTAGCCCTGGTATCAGGAAGACTCATCTCCCTGAGTTCAAATCTGAACTCAGACATGTAATAGCTGTGTGACCCTGGACAAGGCACTTTACCCCGTCTGCCTCAGTTTCCTCCTCTGTCAAATGAAATGGACAAGAAAATAGCAAACCACTCCAGCATCTTTGGCAAAACCTCAAGTGAGGTCACAAAGAGTCAGACATGTCAGAAAGACAATAGAACGATAAAGTAGTAAAAAAAAAAATCATCAATTAAAATGGGGGAAATAGTCATTGTTATAAGGCAGGGCTCTCTGGGTAAAAAAAAGTAAATGGGAAAGTTAAGGTGATGGAAAAAACCAGTAATATTTTTTTAAGAAAATAAAATTTTAATGGAAAAAAATGCTCAGGTCAATTAAGAAATTCAAAAGCCAGCCATTATAATTAACGTTATAGCACTGCCCAGTAAGTGACATAACTGTCTTAAGAGCTCCATCCTTCTAGAGACTAACGGATGCACTCTGCCTTTGGATAAGCAGTTCAATGTTACTAGACTGAACAGAAAAACAAAATTCAAGACTGATAAATTAAATCCTACACTCTTGCTATCAAGTTCACAACAAAATGACAATTTCATTCACAAAGACAGGTTTTCCCCTAATCGATAAATGGTCAAAGGATATGAACAAGAAGTTTTTCACAAAGAAATCAAAACTATACGTAGTCATATGAAAAAATGCTCTCAATGATCATTGATTAGAAAAATGCAAATTAAAACAACTTTGAGATATCACCTCATATCTGTCAGATTGGCTAAAATGATAGAAGGGAAAATGACGAATGCTGGAGGGGATGTGGAGAAACTGGTACACTAAAACACTAACTGATTTAACTATTTTGGAGGGTGATCTGGAGTTATACACAAACAGTTACAAAACCGTATACAGCCTTTACCCAGCAATACCACTGTTAGGTTTGTTTCCTAAGATGATCAGGGAAAAATATTTATAGCAGCTTTGTGGTAACAAAGAACTGGAAACTGAGAGGATGCCCATCATCTGGGGAATGGCTAAACAATTTGTGGTATATGATTGTGGTGGAATACTAGCGTGCTTTGAGAAATGAAGAGCAGGCTGGTTTTAGAAAAACATAGAAAGACTTGCATGAAATAACGAAGAGTGAAATGAGCAGAACCAAGAGAACACTGCATACATTAACAGCAGTATTGTCCAAAGAATAACAGTGAACAACTAAGTTATTTTGAGTGGTATAAATCTCAAATAAACTACAAAGGATCTATGAAAGAAGATGCTGTTCACTTCCAGAGAAATAACTGATAAACAGAAATAGACATAGCATATTTTTACATATATATGTGTGTGTGCATGCATACATATGTACATATACACATACACATACATATCTGTGTCAAATGGCAGCTTTCTCTGATACAGGGTGAGGAGGTAAGGAGGAAGAGAGCTCGGAACTTAAAATGTAATAAAAATAAAATAAGACAACAATGAGAAAAAACTATGGGTTTTCCTTCCGTTCCATACATTTTATTCACAGATTTTAGTATGCAGAACAAAAAGACATAGTGTATTTCTCCTGGGCATTTACTCATATTCTACATCGTCAGGAAAAACAGAAATTACAGTACCTGAGCTGCCAAGAAAAACAAGTGAGCTTAAGTCCATGTTACATGAGTCCAATTTTAAGTGACTGCCCCCTAAGCATCAGAAATCTTTCATTGGGACACTGAAGGCAGATTAACAAAAATCATTTTAGGGCATAGAAAGTGATCCACATATACTTGAGTACTTCATCATTTATTACCTCCTCAGAGAGATAACAAATCCTGAAAGGAAACAGCACTGAAACACTAAGGAATCATCTTAGGGAAAAGGAGATAGAGCTGATCTTGCTCCTCAATATACTGGATAAAGGGAACCAGGAGTAGAAGAAAATCATTACTTGTGCATAAAATGGATTCCTAGCAAAAGAAAAAGCTACTAACAAGCAGAAAAGAACACCAAAGTAATCGCAGGTGGCAACACTGAGTCCAACCTTTGCAACATCAGGCAGAACCAGAGAACGTTTCGGTTTGTCTTGGTAACAGAGACTGTGACATTTGAGAAGGCAACTCTTCAGTCATTAACAATCGGAGGGGCAGGAAAAGAAAACATGGGCTTCCAAAGGCAAATCTCAGAGAGAGACAAAACACAAGGCTCAGACTTCATGGAACAACTTCGAAAAGGCTACGGAGAAAGCCAGGGAGTCCTAGGAAGAAGGAAGTCCTATTAAGAGATTCTTTCATGCCAGAGATCCCGGAACAAATACTTTAATGGGATGGGGAAACCCTGGAAAAATAACAGCCAGAAGTAAAATGATAGGCTAGTGATGTGCTATAAAACGCTCAGAATCCTGTGAAAACTGTTACTCCTAGGAAAATGATTATGCCAAGGCACAGGGCCTTGAATGCAGTTTTTTCAGTCCAGAACAATCACTACATTGCTCTTCCCAGTATGAGAGACTCCCTTCACCAATTCAGAACAGCAGCTCCTCTTGAATGTCCACTCTGAAAGAAATGCCTGGGGCACTGAGAGGTTAAGATAATTTTCCAAGGACACAGAGCCAACAGATGTTAAAGGCAGCACTTAAACTCAGATCTTCCCAACTGCTAAGCCAGTCCACTACCCACTTTGCTTTACACTTACATTGCTTTGCACACAGTAGGAGCTCAATAAATATTAGGTGAAAGGAACTGAATCTTACCCTCTCTCTGTGCCACAAAAAAAGGGTATGTGGGCTAACCAACTTATACCTCCCAACTTTAAAATAGTTCTTCATTACAGATTTATGTTTTTCTAAAGATAAAGATAATTATTATGAGTAAAGATAATTCATATGTGAAAAGGGGTTGGGATCCAATTTCCTTAAAGGTATCTATTCTATGACAAGCTTACAAGGCATTAAAAGGACAGGATCCTCACTGTTTCTATAGTGGGGAGCACTGACCAGAAGGGTCCCAGGCTGGCAGTCCCTGCTTCCTTTAGCACCTCACTCCTATGGCCTGCCTGAATTGAGGTAACCCCGTGGGGCACAGCTCTGCCACAGGAAGAGACCTCCCTGCACAATGTGGCCCCCAATCCTCTGGCCTCAGGGGACCCCAGGATTGTGCATAAGGCCCCAAGTCATCTTGTCAGACCAACACTTCTACTAAATCCGATTTGACAGTCACTGCTATGGCTACTTTGCCTCCTCCACTGCCCCTCTGCCCAGCTAAATAAGGCAGTGTGGAACAGGAAAGCACAAAGGCTTGAGCTCTGCAGATTCAGCATGGAATCCCGCCTTGGACACCAGCCAGCCAGGTGACTGAAGCTTCTCACCGACCTTTATAAGAGTACCGGTAGCGGATGTTTAAAAATAAAAATAAATTCGAGGCAATACCAAAACAAGATGCTCATTTGGACGCAGACTACAGAAAACCCCTGCCAGGCACTTAGCTGTGAACTGAGGACCTGATTTCTCTGACTCTCCCTAAGGGATGCTGATCTCTGCTGAGATGCTGCCCCCCTGTGGGCCCTGAGCACCTGACATCGCCAAAGAAAGGCAGAAGAAGCAAGCACTCACAGGGAGCCCCTCCGAGCCAGCACCCACCAGTGTCAGAAGCTCCAAGGAAGCTCATTTTCCAAAAAGCTAAAGCCAAAACTGAACCTAAAAGACTGACAGAACTTTACAATTTTTGAGGGAGTCAGGAAGACCTGGTTAAATTAAGTGCTGCCTTTAGCCTATGTTGGCTGAGTATCCATGGAAAATTCTCTTAACCTCTCAGTGCTCCAGACATTTCTTTCAGAGTGTAGATTCAAGAGGAGCTGTACCTAAAAGTACAATGTTTCCTGTGCCTTCTTAAACCAAAAAGTTTACAGCTAACAGCTTTTTTGGTAACGACTTAGGATTGTCATCAGAACTCCAATTACTGTGCTGTGATGTTCTGAAGGGCTGTTTGCCACCAAAAGAAAAACAGTTGTGCCAGGTTTTCAGATATGCCTGTGAACAGGATTTTGATTTTTCAGCTCCTCTTCAGCACACGATCAGCTACCAGTCTGTCCTTGCTTATCAGCACGCCTGACTCAAATGTCATAGAACCAAGAGCCATTACCCAAATGACAAACAGTTAAAGGACAGGAACAGACAGTTCTCGAATGAAGAATCCCAATTATCAACAAACGCAAGAAAAAAAACTGTTCCAAATTACTAACAATTGGGAAAATGTGAATTAAAGAAACCTTAAGATTCTTTCTACCTCATATTCTGAGACTGGTGAAAATGACAAATACTGGAAGGGGCTGTGGGAAAACAGGCACACTAATGTATGGTGGTAAAACTGAAAACAAGTCCAGCTGTTCTAAGAAGCAATTTGAATGATGTCCCAAAATTGCAAAACTGTGCATAACCTTAGATCCACCAATCACTACTAGACCGAGAGCACAAGGGATCAAAGAAAGAGAAAAACTATCTAGACGTACAAACATATTTATAAAAGCTCGTTAGGATAAAAAAATAAGGAGGCGCGCTACTAGGGAACAGTTAAACAAGCTGTGGTGTATGTAAAGAACGGAATACTACTGCACAATTAACCACATGAACAGTTCAGAAAAATCTGTGAAGTCCTGTATGAACTGAGCAGATCAGGAGAACAATTTAAACAAGAAGTAACTTTGAAAGACCGGAGAGCTCCGATTACTGCAATGATCAACCACAATTCTGGACGACTGATTCACTCTACCTCCTGGCAATGTGGTAATAAATTCAAGATGCAAAATGAGATATTCATTTTTGGACACGGCCAACGTAAAAGTATGTTTTTCTTAATTATCTATACTTGTTACGAAGTCTTTTTCTTTTTTTCCAATGGGGAGGTGGGAGGGAGGAGCCAAGAGAGAAAAGGGAGTCAGAACGACAACAAAATAAGAGGGCCACTGAGGCATCTTTTTTAAAACACTAAGAGAACAGAGGGAAAGCCATAAAGAATCAAAGATAAACAAGACTCTGAAAGCTACAGGTTAAATTTATTATATAACTTAAAAAGAAATGCAAGCTGTACGTAATGGAGACCTGAAGGTTCATGGACGATCCTTTTTCTGTCTTACTATATACATTCTAGAAATGTACATTTTATTTGGTGTTTGGTAAATTCAAAATAATTTTAAAGGCTTTTTTTTTAAAGCCAAAAACAAATTTCACTTTAAAGTCTTCCCAGATTCCTTACAACCAGAAGGGTGGTTTCCTCAATCCTCCAGTATCTCATGGAGCTTTGTTTGTAGCTTTCTTCTGCTTCTATGTCCCCTTTTGTCCTATGCACGTTTGTAAAGAGCTTAATGCCCGTACTAATTAACAGCCCTGAACCCATCGTGCATGTGGGGTCTTTCCCTCAGGGCCTAACATACCCGTAGTAAATGGTTTCTCTAGCTTAATTTCTGGTCCTTGGTGATGCTGAGAACAGTTGAGACTGCCTCATCAGAGGGCAACAGCTAATAGTGAGGTGCTCTGTGGCCTCCATGACAGAAAGACAAGAAGGTGCCTTGAGGAGCACCCTCCAAGACTTTGCCGGAAACATCTCAGTCTTTCTTTTTTTTTTTTTTTAACAATTTCATTTCCACATGGGGCTCCAGCTGGAAAGAAGGGCTAGTCATTAAGTCTCCCCAGTGAGGGTGTGTGCTGCACCTTCCTAACTAGAGCAGAAGCCTGAGGGCAAAGACCGTACCATCCTCCTCTTACCCTGCTACAGAACCTCCCCTAGCATGGTGGCCCATGTACCCTTGGGCCCTGAAGGAGTAACCCAATCCCCTGTCCTGCTTCCAAGAGTGGTTCTTTTAGAAGCTTTCTGAATAAGACAAAAAATAAGAGGCATTTATGTCAGTCAGAGGCAGAGTCAAAAGAGCATATTATACAAATTCTCATGACATCCATTCTCTTAATATTCTAATTATGTATAATTCTTTGCACATGATTAGCAACAATTCCCCCCAACCGCCCCCACTCCAAGCACACAGGGAAATCAGGGCACCTCAAACTGACCTTGGCCTCTCACATTTGGAATAGTATACAAAGCTCTTTTTAATTTTACTGGTTACTCCCCAGATTAATCTTGTGTTATGAATCTGTTCTAAAGGTAAGAAAGCAAGAGAAACTGAGGTGGTTTGAACAAGGTCAAACAGCAAATCAGAGGAAGTGCTGGAATCAGAACAAAGCTCCTGATTTTTTTAATCTACTATTAATTCTACTGAACCTCAGCCATAAGCTTCCAGGGGATCACTATTCAGAGCCAATCCAGGAACCCATCTACGGAGGCATCCTGAAGAGAGTCTGAAATGCCCACACAACATCAAATGCAATCAGAAATATCTTGGACATTTGGCTTCTCTTCCTTGGGGCTAAAATTACAAAGATTTTAGAAAACAAATACAAATTGCACAGTTTTCTTACATTTTAACAGAGTATTTGACCACATATCTAAAGCTATTCTTGTGGAAAAGACAGACATTTGAGTTAATGAGAGAACAAGAGAGTGAATTCAGAACTATCTGAATGGCTGGATAGAAATCAAGCCACAAGCCTTAAGAGCCTGCTATGTGCCTAGCACTGTACTGAATACCTCGGTTAGAAAGGAAAAAAGCAAGTAGTCCCTGCCTTAAAGAAGCTGATATTCTCACAGGAGAGATGATGTTTGTGAGTAATATGCATATATGATGTGTATGTCTACACACACACCCCCATCACACACACCTCTATACTGCGTATATACATACATATACATATGTGTGTGTGCATATATATATATATATATATGTATGTATGTATGTTTATAGGTATGTGTGGGGAGAGAGACACATACACGCACAAAGTCTTTTTTGGATTATATGGACAATCCTTTTTCTTTTCTACTATGTAAAAGGAAACATCTATTTTATTTGGTGCTTGGTAAATTCAGATGTATGTATGTATATATGTACACACATGCAAATACATACGTGTGTATGTGTGTGTATATATGTGTATATCTATGGAGATATAGATACAGATATAGAAAAAACCATCTATATGAAAGCCACATATACCAAGAAGCTATTCGATAACCACAGAAGAAAAGGCCCTACTGAGCAGGTGAGAGGCACCAGGAAGAACCACAGAGAACAGCCCTTGCACTTTCAGATGAAGAAAACCTGAGATTCCAGAGGTAAGGAGGAGGGAGTAATCAAAGCATGGAACAGAGCCAATGCAAAAGCATCAAAAAAGGGAATAACGGTTCAATGTCAACTTGCCAAGAGGGCTCCAGTGGCCCTGGACCCCAGGATCTGTGCTTGGCCTGGTACAAGTTAACATTTTTATCATGACTCGAATAAAGGCCCAAAATCAAACACTGGCACCTGGGTGGGACAGCTAACAGTATACAAAAGAGACAAATCCAAAAGTCTTGGCAGGTGGAGCCATGGGATGAACCGAATGAGGCAATCAGAGATAATCGCAGTCTTACACTTGCGTTCACTAACTCAGCTTCCCTTAGGCAGGGGTAGCTGGGTAGCAGCTTGTCTGAAGAGGATGCAGAGGTTTAGGGGGAACATAAGCTCAGCAGTGCTAAATCACAGCCCAAAAAGTCCCCTCAAGCTTCAATAGCACAGCTGGCATGAAGTGCAGAAGTCTGACCCCAAGTTGGGCCGAATGTGGAGGACTGGGATCAATTCTGGCCCCACATTTAAGGAATCACTGAGATAAGCTGGAGAGCATCAAGAGGCAGGTACGAGGGTGGTGAAATGCCTCACGTCTAGGTCGTATGAGGAGAGGAAGAGAGGATGCTTAGCCTGAAAACAAGACTGGTCAGGGGGAGGGGAAGTGAAGCAGACATGACTGCTGTTCTGCAGTGTGGGAAGATCCATGCAGTGGGGGAGAGGTTAGACTTGCTCTACTTGGTCCCAGGGGCAGAATCAGGAGCAATGGATAGAATCTAAAAAAAGCCCACTTAGGCTTGAGGTCAGAAGACCTTCCTGATAATAAAAACTCTCCAAAAGCACAAGAGGTTGATGCCCGCGAAGCAGGGGGATGAACACGTGAAACATAATTCTGTTTCAGGTCTGGGCTGAACTCAACACCAGGTCCTTTCCAACACTAAAATTCTATCATCCTGTAGACCTGAGATGTTGCTGTGGTCCGTCCTTCGTTCTGCAAGAGGGCCATGACATCAGGGAAGTGATGCCATGACATGTTAGTGAATTTGACTTAAGTGAGTGAGGGCTGTGCAAAGTCACCAGCCTCTCTTTCTCCTCCAGAGCCATCTGGGTCCAGGGGCCAGATATAGCTCAGGATGACTGGAGATGGCCCTGGATGCCAAATGGTACAATAGACAGTTCCCAATCCTTAAGTGAACCCTGTAAAAATATTTCCACCACAAATGCTACAGCTCTGATTAGTTAAGAAAAAAATCCACAAACATCTATGCAATGGCTCCTATGTGTAAGATGCTGGAGATAAACATTTGAAAAAAAGAGTCATTAATCTGAAAATGTTGATCTACTAATAAATCTACTAATCTACTAATTAATCTACTAATTTACTAATCTACTAGTAAATCTACTTGAAAATGAATGTTCGCAGCTATTGTGCTGAGTTACACCTTTGGCAGACAAGCTCACTAGGTAAGCGGACAGTGTGACCAAAGAGAGCCAACAGACCAGTCATGTGGAGGTCCTGGCTCTTTCTCGTGACCCTATTCTCCATTAGGACTCTCACAAGAACCACTTTCCAAATCTGCTTCAGTTTCCCTGACTTGTAAACTAGGAAAAAGGATCCCTGTGCTCAGACGTAAGTTTCAGAGCGCTGTAAGATAAATAAGGGGAACACACCAGCTGCAGACAGGGCTCAGCTTCCAGTGATGAGCTTATGGCACACAGCCAATGATGCAAATGTTATCAGTGGACTACAGGCAACACACAATTGACCCTGGGTCAGACAGTCTGGTTCTGAATATACTACTCCAGATAAAGCTATCTCTGATTCTCAGACTCAATTTGGGCCCATGGTGCCTCCATTATCCACTTTTTCATCCAAGGGGTTCAAGTAGGCCAGCACCAAAACATCTGTCTGGCTCAAGATGTAGGTAAGGGAGTGAATCAAAGACTGCTCTCTATACACTGACAATTATCCAGAGACAGGACATAATGTTCTGTCAGGGATTCCAAAAATCTACTATCAATAAAGAACTCTCTGGAGTGGCTACAAAGAAGCCTGGGGTTATAACTCAAGACAAATAGAATGATCTTGATCCCAAACCTCTAAATTGGAGTATCTGCAATGGTCAGTTGGGGGACAGGGAAGAAAGAGGTAGTTCTCTGAGAGTCCAGCAGGAGGAGGATACACTGAGACAAGGATCATGGCAGGATACATGACGACAAGTCAGGCCTTAATAGCTTAAGGAACTTTCAAGCCATCCAGTCCAGTCTGTGCAAGCTAGAATTGTCAGAGGCCTTTTTCATGACTGGAACCTCATTTTGATCAGTTCTCTGAATACTCTTTTTTTATAATTAATTTATTTTTAGTTTTCAACATCTACTTTGTAAGATTTTGAGTTCTAAATTTTCTCTCCCTCCCTCTCCTCCTCCCCCCCACCCACGATGGCATGCAATCTGATATAGGCTCCACATATACATTCTTAGCAAACATTTTCACATTAGTCATGATGTAAAAAAGAATTAGAATGAATGGGAGGAACCACGAGAAAGAAGAAACAAAACAAAAAGGAGAGAGAATAGTCTGTTTCCCTCTGCCTTCAGACTCCATAGTTCTTTCTCTGGAAGTGGATAGCATTTTCCATCATGAGTCTTTTGGAGCTGTCTCAGATCCTTGCATTGTTGAGAAGGGCCAAGTCTATCAAAGTTGGCCATCACACAATGTGGCTGTTACTATTTACAACGTTCCCTTGGTTCTGCTCATTTCACTCAGCATCAGTTTATATAAGTCTTTCCAGGTTTTTCTGAAGTCCACCTGCTCCTCATTCTCATAGCACAATATTATCTGAATACTCTTTTTGCCCAAGAAATAAATGCCCTAGTAAAAGTATGTTGTTGGGAGTATACAGTAGTAAAAAAAAAATCTCTGGCCTTTTAGGTCTGAAATGCCTAAGGCTCCTATTCAATGGGCTGTCCTGCTCTAGATAGGCAGCATCTAGGTGTAAACAGCTCGGTGGATAGAGTGCTGGGCCTGCAGTGAGACCGGAGTTCAGATCCAGCCTCAGATACTTACTAACTGTGTGATCCTGGGCAAGTCACTGAATCTTTGTCCATCTCAGTTTCTTCAACTAGAGAATAACAGCACCTACTTCCTAGAGTTGTTGTGAGGCTCAGACGAAATGTTTGTGCCTAGGTACAGGGATGGGGAACCTGCGGCCACATGTGGCCTTCTAGGTTTTGGGTATGGCCTTTTGACTAAGTCCAAGCTTTACAGAACAAATCCTTTTATTAAGGGGATTTGTTCTGTGAAGTTTGGATTCGGTCAAAGGGCTGCACTTTAGGACCTAGAGGGCCACAAGTCAAGCCTTCCACCCCCCCACCCTGGTAGGACATGGTAGGTGCTTAATAAATATTAGTGTCCTTCCTGCCTGGTAGCCCCACCTCAGCCCTTTTCCAGAATCTTCTACTGCTGAAAACTTCCATGTTGCTACTGTAATACAAGGAAAATTAGGAACCCCTGAGAAACCCCTAGCTACTGACAAGCACCCCCAGAAAGAATGGACTCAGATATCTTTGGCATTTAGCAAACCCCCTGGGACTCCATGACTCCACCAAGGAATGTCAATAGATAGGACCATCCCACTGAAGGATAACCCGGCAGACCCTTTCTAGCAGATAACCCTGGGGCTCCGTGACTCCACCAAGGAATGTAAATGAGATTATCCCACTAGTAGATAACCTGACTGAATCTTTTGATCAGCCAGGACCTTTGTTCCTGTTCCCCCACCCTGTACCCCCACATATCCCATATAAGCCAAGCTGTCACCCCAACACGTGGCCATTGATTTGCGGTTGTTACCCCAATGGCCGCTGGCTAATAAATTCTCCACTTAAAACTTATACTCTGTGGCGTGTCTCACTCGCTTCTGGTACAACACTACCAATCTAAAGTCAACTATGTCTTGATCCAGTCCTCACCCCAGATCCCTGGCAGTTCCCTGCCTGATATCAGGAATAGAAAATCAATCAGACATGCTCAAGTGAGACTCTGCCCCCAACCCTATAAAACTGGACTTTACCAGTTCCACTGCTGACCTGATAGATGGGCTTCCCTGGTGTGTGAGGGAGTACGGTGGTGACTGCTGTCCCAGTTCTGAAAGGGTGTCAAGGGCCATCCATGCTGCTCTAGCTTTGGACATATGGGCTCTTGGCCCCAATCCACATGCTGCTCTGAAAGAGATGAGACCCTAAAGCTCTCCTACCTAGCCCACCAACTTCTGGATTCACCAAGTACAAGGTTCAGCTTCTCCATGGGACCTGAACTAAAGGCCCCTTCTTCCTCCTGCCAGGGACTAAGGACATCTGTGCCTGAAGATCATGACCATCTGTATCCTCACACTGTTGACCCTGCCTCACTACTCGGTGCTCTCATCTCCAAGAATAGAAAGGGGGGGGGGGGTAGAGTACCCAAATACGGTAGCAGTGGGTCACTCTGGTGAGCTCAGGGCCATGATCACAGTTGGGAAGAGTACTAAGATTCAGTTGGTTCAGTGTATGAAGCCAAAAGCAACTTTTTCTATATAGAGTATACCAAAAAGAAAACAGCAGACTGAGGGCAAACATGCTCAGGGTCAGCTGAGAGAAAGAGGTAGGTTCCCTGGGAAGCTGAGGCTCAAGCTGAAACAAACTCACTTCTCATTCACTGAGAGGGAAAGGCTGGAGCTAATCTTACCAAGGCAGGAAGGGAAGAAAAAGGCTCCAGAAGACCATGGGAGGGTGTCCCACAACTAGAAAGACCAATTTTACATGTGGTTGGTAGACTCTCTTAAGTCATTCTAAGAGTTCCAAATGTGGTTTGAAAAACAGCAGCATTCTCTGAAAATGAGTCTAGATTCCCAGGCTGACTGCTTTAAAGGACAACATTCATTTAGATCCAAACATTGCAGCACTTTTGCTTAAAAAGAAAAATTAAAATCAATCACTTTATAGGATCTTACTATAAATTCTAAGAGACACTTTCAAAAAGCTCACAAAAGGGGAAATGGTGCCCTAACAATGGTTTTTATCTGCCATGACAAAAGCAAAATATGGTGCCTATAGTTGATACAGAAAGACCCAGACTATGGCTCTAATTCAGCTTAATGCCTTTGAGTCTGGCCACCATTCCAAGGCAAAGCTTTGAAGCTTTTCACATTTGTCAAGCAACAATGTGACAGGGAACAAACGTGTGAAAAATTCCACACAAATAAAAGCTGGTTTGTGCATTTCAAAGGCAAGTAGACGCTTCATCCTTGTTGATGAGGTGGCAGCTCCATTAAACAGAATAGTGTCTGCAAGAGAGCAGGAGAACTGGAAATTATTCTAAAATGGGCAGGCTTTCAAGGAAACAAGTAGTTAAAAAAAAAAAGGAAATCAGCCTGAAAGGCATCATAGCCCAGGGCAAGGCCCTCATCCCCAAGGTCTCCTCAAAGACACCCAGGAAAAGGAAGCCCTGCTGAATTCTAGGAACCTGACTCCAGTAGAATGCCCTCCTCTGGTGTGCGGGAACTAGGCCCCCAAAGTCACTAAACTCGACAAACTCTCTGATCCAGCCAGACCACCAGTAACAACAGCAAGCACTTACAGAACAATTTAAGGTTTGCAAAGGACCTACAAGGTAGGTGCTATTATCAACCCCACGGTACAGATGAGGAAACTGAGCCTGAGAGAGGTAGCTCAGGGTATAAAGTGCTCCAGGAAGGATTTTAATACAGATCTCCCTGACTTTAAGACCAGCGCTCTACACCCTGAATCACTGTGACTAGGTATCTGCTTGTCCACTCGGTGGCCAGGAGACCAGCCTTCGAGGAGAAGGGGAAGGACTCAGCCGGAGCTCTGCTCCCTTACCTCGGCCCACTCAGTCCTCTCATGAGTGACTTCCTCACCACGGCCTCCAGGAAGCTGCACCTATTTTATGTACAGGGGAGTCCTTTAAGGAACCAGTTCAAGGCTACACCCTCGTCCCAGCTCAAACCCCAAGGTCCTTTGATCCAGCACAGTTCACGCCTTTCTAGACCTCAACCCTGAATTACTCTCACTACCCTGGGAGAGTGTCCTGTGTTTGGAATGTGGTATTTTCATTGGTTTTGCTATGGTTTCTGATTAAGTTTGATCTTATTATGCATGCCTTCCATTCGTGTGTGGTTGCTGAGTTATATGACTCTTCATGACCCCTTGTGGGATTGTCTTGGCAGAAATACTGGAGCGGTTTGCCATTTCTTTCTCCGGCTCATTTGACAGACGAGGAAACTGAGGCAAACAAGGTTAAGTGACTTGCCCAGGGTCACACAGCTAGTAAACATCTGATGCTGGATTTGAATTCAGGTCTTCCTGACTCCAGGCCTGACACTCTACGCACTGTGTCAAACTCACTTCTCCTTCTACTTAAGAGTTAATGGTTAATTTGTTAAATGGGTAAGACACCAGTGGGGGCTCAGGAACTAGAGCAGTGAGTGGGCAGAGTGTATTCTTCCTAACTTGGTTACCCCTATGACACTACAAAGTTATAGTCACGGCCACCTCCTCTGGGAGTCCGCAGAATGCAAGTGCAGGGTACAGTACACAGTGAGACATAGGAGGCATCTCTGAATCTATTATCCATGTATATTCCAAACATCAATTTGTCAGAGCAAAGATAAGAACTACTAAGAAGATAAAAGAATGGTAAAATACAGTTCAAACAACTCAATCTCAAGCCACTCTGGGAAGCCGCAATATCCCTAACCCTAAGTTTCTTCAATTATGCAATGAAAAGGTTGACCCAGATGATCTCTGAAGTCCAATCCAGCTCTAGATAAGTTACCTTCTTTAAACAGGCGAGTTCTAAAAGTAGGCAATGAACAGAAGTAATGACAATGACACAATTACAATAATATTATACAAAAATTTAGTCACTGTAAATCAGGTATCATTAACAAGGAGATGAAAAATGCCTAAAAGCTCCTTAGGTAACAAATGCTTTGTTCAACTGCCAGGTGGAAAGAGTTGGTGGCCAAAGGCGAAGCTCGCTTAAAATACAAGGATGAAGGATGATTAGGATCAGTATTGCCTCATAGAGGAGAAAGGCAATGGAGAATAAAGCCAGCTTAGAGAAGATCTGCTAAGACATAGAACTAAGCAGTCATCCAAGCATGTATAAGGGCTAAAAAGAGAAGGAAGACAAAAAGAAGAAAAGAAAAAAATCTGCAAAGCCTTTTAAACAACTCATTTTCATCATGGAGGAGAGGAGGACCACCACACTTGGACTCTACTATCACGGTCCATGATGTGTTTATAGAGGAAGCAAAATGGGACTAAAGGGAGCAAAAATAGGAAAAGCAGCTGGGCTGAAGAGAGAGAGAGAGAGAGAGAGAGAGAGAGAGAGAGAGAGAGAGAGAGTGTGTGTGTGTGTGTGTGTGTGTAAGAAAGTCACACTGCAGGCAAAACAACTTTGAGAGCATTAAGGGATTGCTTTACAAAGTATCAAAAAGAGGGAAAGATATTCAAGATGTGGAAAGAAATCTTGCACCTCATTAATATACTCTTCCTACCTGTTCAAAATTTTCAAGAGACTCATCCATACAAGGGGCAGCTAGGTGGCTCAGAGAATACAGCCCTGGGCCTGGAGTCAGGAAGACTCCTCTCTGTGAGTTCAAATCCAGCCTCAGACTCTTATTAGCTGTATGACCCTGGACAAGTCATTAACCCTGTTTGCTCAGTTCTTCATCTATAAAATAAACTGGAAAGAAACAGCAAACCACTCCAGTATCTTTACCAAGAAAACCCCAAATGGGGTCACAAAGAATTGGACACAACTGAAAAGACTCAACAACCACACATGAATGGAGGGCATACATAATTACATAATGAGAGTATCAGCTGGGAATATGCAGGCTTTGTAAGTGATATTCTACAAGAGATCCCACCCCTTATCCTCTCGAGAATGATTAAAAGATGTAGAGTATACAAGATCCCATCATGTTTACTGTTCATTGATTATGAAAAGGCATTTGACTTGGTAACACAAAATGTCAACCTAAGGGCTTTCCTTTAAGGGTTGTCTATCCAAATATCAAAATCATTAAAGATTCCTTGAGAGATATAGCCAAGGGTGTGGGAATCCTATTCAGTGACCCTCTGATCATAACCATCGAGTGAAGGAAGCATAAAGCCAGGATATGTCATGCTTGCCAATGGTGTTCATCATGGTGAGGGAGGAAATTCAGCTCAGCATCCAAGTGGAAGAGGAATTCCCTTCACCACATGAATGGTAAAGTCTTCTACATGCCCCAGTTTGCAAACATGTTCTGGGTACATCAAGCCTGGAAGATTAAACCCTCCTGAAAGAAATCTGTAACCCATGAAGAGCCTGACCTTCCACAATGGAAAGACCAAATAGATGACTGTCTATTGCCCAGATCATAACATATGCTGCTAGATGGGTAACCTATAAAACTGGTCCATCAATATGCATATCTGAGGACGAATAGTACAAGTGAACAAGAAATTGGGTCCAGAACTAAGCAAGAGGAGAAAAGTGGGCCAGACTGTATTAAGAAAATTGCAAAGCTCCTCTAAGGATGCCAAGTTTCTCCTGCAAACAAAGGCCCATCTTTCTGATATCAGTCTTCTATTGGTTTTGTTTTACGGCTCTGAGAAAGGAGAAACTATAATAATCTCCAAAAAATGGAAATGAATTTCACGTAGAGGACAATAGAGAGGTGCATGAAGGGAATAATTAAGCTAAAACATTTAACCAAAAAGGACCTTCAAAGAACAGTGGTGAAATATGTCTCTAATGGAAATGTAGTAGAGAAAATGGGCTGGTCACATGGTAAGAATGAAGGCTAACAGGTGGACTGTCTCAGTGGCATCTTCAGGGTACAGGATTTCAGTCTATATGGATGCCCTCACTTGTGGTAAATTATGGGAGGACACAGAATAGAGTAGCACATAATGGGAAGAGATGGATGGATAGTGATCTGTATCTACACTGATGAGAACAGAGATCCAAGCAAATTTTATTAAGATTTATATCACGGAGATATATCAGTTATAGTTGATTAAATTTATCTGTCACCAGTTATATTAAAAAAAAATTCACAATCACAGATCTAAGTTTCTCTAGGAAAATTAAATTTCACTTTCTATCACTGTTGCATTATAGTGCATTCCAAGAACATAACTCTCTAAATTTATCCTTCTCTTTAAGTTAAAGGAAAAACATCAGTCTAAAATAAAGTAGGATCATAGCTCTGAGAAAAGGCCATTAGATTCGTAAAGCAAGAGATCATTGGTAACTTTGGGGGTAGCAGTTTCAGAGAAGGATGAGATTGGAAGCCAGGCTGCAAAAGAGTCAGAAGAGAGTGAGGGGATAAGTGGAGGCACTGAATGTAGATAGCTTTTCAGGTAGTTTAACTGAGAAGGAGAAGTAGAGATTGAGGACAATAGCTACAGGACAGTAAGTAAGAGAGATGGTAAAATCAAGTGTGGGTTTTTTAAGAATAAGGGAGGCGTAAGACAGGTTTGTAGGCAGTAGGAAAGAAACCAGTTGTTGGGAAATTGAAGATGGAAGAGAGAAGGGGGAGGATGGTGTGGACAATATGCTGGAGAAGAAAGGAGGGGACGTGGTCAAGGGTACGTTTCTTCAGGGACTGGTGTGAAGGAAGAGAGTGGGGAGTGAGAAGAGGAAGGATGCAGCAATTAGTCTCAATTTTTCCATTATAAATATCCTGAGTTAAAGACTTAGCTACACTGATCAATACAATGATCAAAGACAATTCCAAAAGACCCATGATGAAAAATGCTATCCACCTCCAGAGAGATCTGCTAAACTGAGTACAGACTGAAACAGACATTTTTCACTTTCTTTGTGTTTTTTGCTTTGGGGGGGCAACATAGCTAACATGGAAATATATTTTGCATGACCTCACATGTATAACTGATAGCACGTTATTTGCCTTCTCAATGGGTGTAGGAAGAGAGAGGGAGAGAATATGGAACTCAAAAATATTTCTTAAACTAATGTTAAAAATAAAGAAAAGAAAAAGGAAATACCCTGAGGGAGACAGAGGACTATCCTCTGTATTTCAAAAGATGGCTAGACCTTGGTAAACAAATCTGCCCATAGTCACACAGGAAACCAGAAATGAAACTCGGTCCCATCTCAGTGCCCTCTACAATAGACTATGCTGCCTAAACTGCATTACAGAATGAAATTTTAACATCACAATTAAAACATCACAATTTTTTTTCCCAGGGGGAAAAAAGTTACAGTGAAAGCTTTAATGCAACGTCATAACACAATAACCTGTTAAAAATCAGTTGGATTTTACATAAAAAGACTGTTCCCTATATCTTAGGGAAGCAGAAATCAATGAAGAAGAATTTAAAGTGCTCTATGCTCTAATCTCGAAACTTAAAATCTAACAGCTCATCACAACCTAGACAACCTAAGAATCATATGAACCAAGTGTGAAACCTAAAGTCAGATATTTCAATCATTTCTTGAGAATTAAACAGATGATATGTAGTTCGGGTCAAATTGCCTAGGGAGCCCCTAGTCATTCTGCAGGAGTGCTATGGATTCCAAAGCTCTTAGAAGAAAGACGAGGGAGTTCACCATATCATTCACACAATTCAAATCTGAAACTGCTTTTGAAAAATTCAACACACACATACTGAGAAAGGTTAACCCTTAAATGTTACTGTCATTTATCTCAAGTTGCGAGGTGAGAATTCACCAAAAGGATTTATCCAAGGAAAGCAGCCATGTTCTTTCCATTCAAATCACCCAATCGAAATGACCTTCACAGTTACGGGAATAGTCAAGGTGTATCCCTTGGGATTTTCTTCCCTTTTACAGGCAAATGTGAGGGGATTAGAGTCATAGCACTAGAAATAAAAACCCAAAGAGTTAGGTAAAATGCCTCAGGAGCTCATATAATCTGACTGCTAAAGACCTCTTAATCTTAACCTCAGCAACTAAAAGGAAGCAGGCCCCAGAGGGCCCCTGGACTAAGGAAATAATTAGAAAATAAGGATTGTGCTGATCCAATTATCTCCATCAGCTAAAATCTTATTAGTGTCATTTACTTGGGTAATTTTTGAAAGATCATTTGACAAATGGCTAAGGTACAATCAGTTGAAGAGAATTATGAAAATTTTCACCTTCCTTCTGAGCAAATACAGAGGAAGGGGACAGAAACAAAGGTCCATCATAAGTCTTATTTGTCTGCAGGAATGCATTCCACTCCCACCTCTCAACAGTAATCCAAGTATTCAGAGGTCTTGTAGAATACTCTAAAGAAAAGAGAGCTGACTTCACTCAGGGCCAATTGAATACAATGTAGCTTGAAAAGAAGCCTATTTTCAATAATGTACCCTCTATAACAGCAGGAGCACATTACCATGGGATTTGAGTCTGCAATGAGATCCCGAAGAGAATCCAAGAAGCCTTGATCCTCCACCATCTGGGCATTGATGTCATGCAGCTTGGCCACACAGACCGCTGCAGTCTTTCGGACATAAGGATCTTCATCCTTCAGACACTTGCGAAGTGGCTCACACAGATACTCCGTGATCTTGTCTACCCGAATACATCCCATGGTCCTGACTGCCAAGGCACGGATTAATGGGTTAGGGTCTTCACAGTCCTGTAAGAAAAAGCCTAAGTGTGCACATCGTGACCACAGCCACACAAGAAAACCAGCCTCCCTGGCTGAGAGGCCCCCAAGAGCACGCTCAGAGTTAGAACCCAAACCTGCCCTTCACAGCTGCCAACAGCAGGTTCTCACTGCCTACTGAACTGCTTAGAAGCTTGTTCTTTTGTTAATCACCATCACCAATGTGGCAGAACAATGACTTCGAAATAATATTCTCCTCTTCTCTCTCCACTACCAGAAGATGCTTCTTTATATATTGCCAGTCTGTACACCTAACATCTATGGCTTCCACTACACAGGCACATGGGAAAGCAGGTGAAAAGAGGGGCAGAAGAAATTCTGCATCCTGATTCTTGCCTTCCAGACAAGGCCTCACCAAAGGTCTGTAGAATTATATCACTTCCTCCGTGGGGAATCCATTACCTACTTTTCTAAAATGCAGGCTACACGCATTTGCTTTATTCATTAGCTCTCTGGTACTAAGAGGGAAAAGTCACACTGATAGTTCAATATCCAAGCATGATGAAATGACTCAGGGGACGTGCTCCTTTTTACCTGGCAAGAGGAGAATCTATTGGACTCACCTGGCAGGAGGCAGGCCTGCAGCTTGAGGTCCCCTGGAATCGGGGCTTCTAAGCAATGTCTAAGCCATTCTCCTAGCTATTCCTGGTACTATTCTGTGAGGTTTTGAGTTTTGTATAATCCTTCAGAACACAGAGCACTTACGTGTCCTCAGTACAGACACCGACCAAACCAGAAGACACGTGGCAAGCAGACTGCTAGGAAAGCTACCTTCACAAAGCTGTTGACAGCCATGATGGCCATATCTGGCTGGCTCTTGGCGTAGTTCATCAGATACAGATATACAAGCTTCTTTAGCTCCAGGTTATCCGTCTGCATACAATTCACCACATCTGGAAAGAGAGAGCTGGGGGTAGGGATAGAGAAAGAAGAGGAAAAAAGGAGTAGGACAGAAGTTATACGAGAGATACCAACATCTATACCTGTGCAATAACATCTTGAAATCATATACGCTATGATAATTGCCAATAATCTCTCACTGCAACTTTTGTCACTGTGTGGAGGGGACTATGGATTCCCTCTAGCTAGGTCAATGGAGCAAGTCCAAATCCAACTGTAAAAATCTTAAGTTTGGATCTCATAGCACACTTGTACGCAGTTATCCTAAAACCATCCCTGCAACATAAAGTGATTAACACTTCAGTTACGACAATTCTCAAAGACCAGTCTACAAAATCAAAGAGGGACTGCAGTCTGCATTTGTGAAAGGCATGCACACATCCACAAGATCACAGATTACCGAAGACTGTGGCCGGGTATTAACGATAACTTATTGGGCCTACTTTTAAAGAGGGCTACATATTCTCATTTAAGAACTATGAGTCACATATTACTGTATCATAAGCTCCTGGACAGCAAGGACTGTCTCCTTAATTTGTTCTCCATAGGGCCCAACACAAGTTTCATGCACAAACTGGTAGTCACAAAAAGCCTCTAACAGTGATAAAGTCCACCACCACCCTGTAAAAACAACTTCCTATCATCTGTCAGGAGGCTAGTCAATACACAGAAAATCTGAAATCAGCTGGTCTAGTTATAAAATCAAGATTTTAGCAGCATCAAATCAATCTAAAGACTATAGAACACATTTAAAATCTTGCACTGAAACGCCTGTGGAAAAATTCTAGACATTGACTCCCAATACCAGGAACTCCAAGGCATCTGACAATATGAAAGTTGCCAATCTCAGGCTATCATCCAAATCCTAATCATTTGTGAAAATCCAGTGCTATGTGCAGGTCAACTTGTCAGGGCTGCACAAAGGTTAACCAACAGGCACCAGAGTGAACCAAAAAAGCTGTAAGCCAGAAACAGAAGAAAGACTATCAAGAGTCAGAGCACCCATGGGGAGAAAGGAAGCATTTGATCATGGATAATATGGGAACGTGTTCTGCTGGACTATGGGGGAATGTCACAAGAGTTTGGTTTTTTTGTTTTTAGTTAGCTTAATGGGAGGAGGGAGAAACGGAAGGAATAGATTAATTTTCAAATGGCTTGCTACTTGAAAAAAATTAATTTTTTTTTAAAACCCCTACAGGTAAAAAGTAAAATGTCCTCAAGTAGAAGCTGAGTATGAGTTGAAAAGGTAAGAGATTTTCCTTGCTTTTAACAACCCAATAACTAGATCAGGAGTGGGGAACCTGCAGCTTCGAGGCCACATGTGCGGCCCTTTGACTGAATCCAAACTTCACAGAACAAATCCCCTTAATAAAAGGGCCTTGAGGACACAGTTCCCCACCCCTGAACTAGATGATCACCAATTGGCAGCTGAAAATTTGAATGTCCTAGAAAACTAAAAAAATTCAGCATAAAACACCAGTGACATCAGAGTTTTCAGTGCTTTTTGTTCACACCCTGCCCCAGGCTCCCATTATGGTCATCTTAGTACTCTGAAGTCAACTTTGGTCTCATCCACATGTTCACTCTCAGATACTGCAGGTCACAATCCATGCCTGCCCTTCCTAAGTGACTCCTACATTCCTCCACAAGTTAACCAAAGAAGGTCTCCCCCAAGGCGCTAAGGTTCTTCCTCTAAATCTCCAGACATCATGTGAATGCCAAAGGAGCACCAATGGCTATCAGCTATCCTGCCATCTCCAGAACTGGCCCATCTTTTTATCTACTCAAGAAATTCCAATAATGTCCTCCACCTACAAACATTCACCACAGAACTCTGTTCCCCTTTTGAAGACCAAGAATTTCAATCCTTTGGAAGCTGTGGCATTCCAAAGAATACTGGTATTTAAAAATTTGTCTTAAAATTTTGTCTCATAGAAGGCCAGGGTCATTTTCAGCACTGGCAATTTCCTGAAGCCAGTTGAGCTTCAAATTCACCATCTTCTCCTAGGACATTATCTGAAGCCTGGGGTAGAGATAACAAAAGAGTCAGTCCTGATGAGATTTAGAGAGGACTCCTTCCTGCCTCACCAAAGGAGGTGAAATTAAAGCAGTGACAGGAAAAGCAAACAGGAGAAAAGGAAGAAAGGGGGGATTTGTACATGATCCCTTACCTGACATCCTTCCCCACTGTCATGGCAGCAATCACTTTCTTGACCGCTTCTTTCCTTTTCTCCTTCTTTTCATTGTTGAGCTCTGCCTTCAGTTCAAAGATCTCTCCTACCAAAAAGGGAGAGAGAATGTGTCTGGGAGACAGCCCCAGAGCCAAGGAAACAAGACCTATGCTGCACTTCACAAATAAACAAAACCAGGAGAGGTATCCAGCAGAATCATAATATATAGGATAAGAGACTCAGCATATGGAAGGGTGGGTGATAAATCCCAAGTCTCAGAAACTCTACTGAGCCACGAATAAAGACCAAACCAGGACTAACAAGAATCCTCTTGGTGTATGGGTGAAGATGAACTTGACTTGCAGGACCTCAGTACTCATTCAACTGAAACCAAAGTACCAGATACTTCATGATAATCTTAGTATTAACATGTTACAGACTACAGTGTCTCTAATGATAGAGCAAAGAAATTACATATTTTACATATCAAAATAGATCACTACACATACTTAAAATTATTTGGTTTAAATGTGTTTAAAAACTTTTTAAGATAAATAGCAAACCTCTAAGGAAGTAGCTTAGAAAGATCTGGAATTAATCAAACACAGTTTGGGTTTCTTTTTCAAAAGTAAAATAAGATTTATTTTGTCATTCTGAACTTAATAAACATGAATATTTCCCTATATAAAGCAAAGAAAAAGAGACAAAAATTGATATTGCCACTGTTATAGTTTTTTAAACATATAATAAATTCAACACATTACTTTCAGAGCTAATTATAAATTCAGCATGTTATCTTCAGAACTATCCTGAATCTTTGTGTCTTCCTCTAAAAAATGACCCTCTTCTTTCTTTTCTTCTCCTGGGGCATCACCAGCTCTAGCCCACATCAGCCCCTCAAATCCAGTCCCCCAAAATAAAATAAAAAAACCTTCATTATTACAAATAGGCATTTAAGCAAAAAAAAAAAAAACCAAACCACCATACATTGGCCTTGGTGAAAACATATGGGCCATTCTGTACCTCAAGTTCACCATCTATCTCTCTGTCAGGACATAGGTACCACGGTCCATCTGGACATCCTCTGGGAATCATGACTGATCGCTGTAGTCTTTCAAAGTTATTTTCCATTACAATGTTGTAATCATTGTATAAATTACTCATATTATTCTGCTTACTTCATTCTATATTGGTTCCGACAAATCCTGCCAAAATTCTCTCAATCGATCCTTTCCATCATTTCCTAGGTTACAATACTATTTACATACCACTATTTGTCCCCCAACTGATGGACACTCTTTTAGTTTCCAGTTCTTTGATACAACATTAGTGCTGCTATAAATATTCTTGCACATATAAATCCTTTTTCTCTGCCTTTGATCTCTTTGGAAGGTATATGCTGCTTTAATTTGCTTTTGTGACCTTTTACAGCTAGGTCTTTTCTCCATTTGGGGCTGATTGTGGAATGTGGTATGAGATATCAGTCTAAATCTAATTTCTTCCAAATGGTTTTCCATTTTTCCCAGCAGTTTTTTTTGGTCATATGTTGAGAATTTATCCAAATAGTTTGGGTCCGGGGTTTAGGACTTTTCTACTATGTTCAATTAGTTCAGGATGTCATGTTCCTAATTTGTTCCACTAACTAACTTTTCTTATTTTTTAACCGGCGTCAACTAGTTTTGGTGACTGTTGCTTTGTAGTATAGTTCAAGATCTGGTCCCTCAAAGCCACCTTTCTTCTTGCTATTTAAAATTATTTCAAAAAAAAAAAAAAAAAGAATTTCGAAGCAAAAAGAACAATTATTTCCCTTGAGACTACTGACCTCTTGTTCCTCCAGATGAATCTTATTATTTTTCCTAGCTCTAAAAAGAAATTCTTTAGTAGTTTGATTGATATGGCATTAAATAAGCAAATTGATCTAGCAGAACTATAATTTTCATGTTGATTCAGCCTAACCATGAGCAATTAATATCTCTCCAATTATTTACATCTCACTTTATTTTTGAAAAGAGTGTTTTACAGTTATATTCACATAGTTCTTGTGTGTCTCCAGGAAGGCAGATTCACCAACAATTTCCATTCTATCTTTCCTTCACCCTGCAAGAGAAATCCCTTACAACCAAAAAAAAAAAGTTTCAAAAAGAAGAGTAAAAAAATTCAGCAAAACCAATCAACATAAGGAGTGAGGGAACAGAAGAATCTTCTGTCTCTTTGGGAACAAGTTTGATCGTCAGAATTTTGCAACTCTAAGTTTTGATTGTTCTGTTGTTGTTCGTTCCCATTAAATTGTTATAATCATTGCGTATATTGTTTTCCTGCCTCTGCTTACTTCACTTTGCAACAGTTCATATAAGCCCTTTCATGCTTCTTTGTATTCATTATGTTTATCATTTCTTACAACACAGCAATATTTCACTGCACGCATCTACCACATTTTGTTTAGGCATTTGCAGTCACTGGGCATCTATCTTATTTCTGGCTCTTTGTTACCACAAAAAAATCCTGCTAAAAATTTTTTAGTGTTGATGAAACCATCTTGTTAATGACCTCTCTGGGGTATATACTTAGTAGTGGATTCTAGGGGCCAAAGAATATGCATATATTTATCATTTCAATTCATGCATAAATTCAAATTGTTTTCAAAATGGTCGTACTGGTCCAAAGCTCCACCAACAATACATTAGTGTGCTTGTCTTTTCACAATCTCTATAAGATTAATAATCCCATCTTTTGTCTTCTTTGCCAAATTGCTGAGTATGAAATCTCATGCCTACTTTGATGTGCATTTCTGCTATCAATAGCAATTTGGAGCATTCTTTCAAATAGTTGTTTGCAATTCTTCTTTTGAAAATTGTTTATTTATATTCTTTGACCACTCATAAGTTGGGGAAGGGCTTTTGGTTTTAAATATTTCTCTTAGCAGTCTATATCTTAGATAAAAATCCCTTATCGCAGATATTTGATAGAAAAAAAACTTCCCCCAGTCAAATCATTTCTCTTATCCTAAATGCATTAATTTTGTTCAGGTAAATGTTTTTCAACTTCATGTAATCAAAATTATCTATTTATGTTTTACAATTGCCTCTATCCCTTATTACATTAAGATATCAACCCTTTGTACACAGTTGTGAAGTTTATGATGTGCTTTTCTCCTAGTTTTTTAATGGTATTGTATTTAATATTCAGTTCATGTATCCATTTTTAAAAATAGAATTTTATTTTATTTTCAGTTCCAATTTCTCCCTTCCCCACTCATTAAGGCAAAAATCATGCATCCATTTTGAACCTACTGTGGAAAATGGGGCAAAATCCTGGTAAGCTCAATTTCTGCCAGTCTGCTTTCTAATTTTCCCAGCAATTCTCATCAAATAAGAAGCTTTTTTCATTGGGTTTTTTTTTTTGAGGTTTATCAAACATTGGTCTATTGAATTCAATGGTTTCTGATTGTTCTTCACCTAATATGTTCCATGATCTACTTTTCTATTTTTTAACCAGTATCAGATGGTGCTGATGATTCCTACTTTATAAAACAGTTTAAGGCCTGGATATGTTATTCCACATTCACTCCTAACTTTTTTCATTATTTACCTTGATATTCTATTATTTTGTTCCTTCGGATAATTCTTCACCTACTATCTAGCTCTATAAAGTATCGCCCTTTAGTAGTTTAAGTAGCATAGTTCCAAATCTATAAATTAACTCTGGCAGTATTATTATTTTTATTATACTGGTATGGCCCAGCTATGACCTCTGAACAGCACTCTAGCTATTTAAGATTTTTATTTCTTTAAGGAATATTTTGAAATTGAATCTATACAGGTCTCATGGGCTTTAGTAAATGGACTCCCAAATATTTTGTCATTATTTTGAATGGAATTTCCCTTTTTAATATTTCCCCTGATTATATAGAAATACTGTTGGATTTTGTAGATTCATTTTATAGTCTGCAAGTTTGCTAAAGCTATTAGTCATCTCAGTGAGTTTCTTTGCTGATTCCCCGATTTTCTAAGTAACCCACAGTGTCATCAGCAAATAGATAGTTTTGTCTCCTCTTTGCCCATCCTTATGTCTCTAATGTCCTTCTCTTGTCCTATTGCTGATTACTAGCATTTCTAAAACTCTATCAAATAACAGAAGGGAAAGGGAATATCCTTGCTTTACTCTTACATTTATTTGGAAAGCTTCTGTTGTTTCCCATTATGTGTACATATAATGTTTGCTTTTCCATTTTAGATATTTTGTCACACTAAAAGAAAAAGACCTCTCTATACCTATACTTTGTTGTGTTTTCAGCATAAATTAGTATTGTACTTTGTCAAAGGCTTTTTCTACATTATTATGTGGTTGGATATATGGATATACTAACACATTATTGATAATTATGTGGTTTGGAGCTTTTTGTTTTTAACATAATTGTAATCAAATCATTCTTTTCCTAATGCTGAATCATCCATGCATCCTTGATATAAATCCAGTTTATAAATGCATTCCAATATTATCCAGTGGGATAACAATTAGGGAAAGGGGAGTACCAGCATATTAGGATTTTCATAGGAATCATGCACCTCTACTGGGGTCTGTGCCATCAACATCCACTTAAACATATAAGGCAAGAGCATTCCAAATGAAACATTTCTCTTTTTTGGACAAAATAGCATAGACAAAAGCAGTCAACTGAGTTGCGTTCTCTCAAAATTGAAAGCTGCCAAATTCCAACTTTCTCTTTTCCCATCATTTATTTCCTAAGAGCCCCAGATGAGCAAACAGCAAGATTCCAGAAACACTGCATCATGAGCAGCAGGGGTAGAAAATCAAAAAAGGATGTAGCAGAAGATACTCAAAATGTTGAAAATATAATTCAAGAGAAGGGAAACTCAAATCTTGTGTTCTTTCCTTCATTTTAAAATTTTTCAACTTAACGTTTATGATAGCTCTGGCCCTAACAAAGGCCTAACTGCTAGGCTGATGTTATAAATGCCTGAATAAAGGAAAGTAACAGAGCACCTTGAACGATGGGCACTTCAAACAGCTTTAATTATATCCCCTATGAGACAGAACAGAAGATGGCTCAATCATCAAAGCACGTAAAATGCTATGGAAAGAAAGGGAGAAACAAGCTGATCTTTGGAATTTAAGGGAATAGATAACATTAAGAAAATCAAAAAAAGCTAGAGGAGTAGAAGATAGCCACGACTTTCACAGAGGAGGAAGCCAAGTTATAAGGGACCCTGGGGGCAGGCAGACAAGGAATCCAAAACAAAGATGGATTAGAAAAGGACTGTAAGAAATCAACTAAGGAAAGACTTCTACTCTCCTACTTTTCTCTCTCTGCCACTAAAACACATCTGCCCTCAATGAGTGGAGACTCAGTCAGAAGAGCCTAACCATGGGAAATAAAGGAAGCCAAGGTATGGTACAAAGCGATATAAAAAAGAAGTGTTTCAGTATGTCCTCTCTCTGATGGAAAGATGATTAGGATTAATCTGAATTTCTGCATAAGGAAACACAGTTATAGATCAAGAATTCACATTAAAACATTAAAAAGACAAAAGATCATTTTCTATCACCTCAATGAAAAAGGTGAAAAGGAGACAACTAAGATGCTTTGGATGCAACAACATTAAACGTTTAACTTCAAACAAGAGGGTTAAAAATTCTTTCAAAACTTAAAAACTACTTCATGATACAACAAAATCTCAAAATAATGGTAGAACCATGAGAACAGTACTAAACTGTATTTGGGTCTTCTAAGCACACCCAGATGTCTTTGGGCTCTGCCAATCACCCTCAAGACAGGAAGGCATACTATTTGGAATAATTTTCCATGTCTATCACAAGAGAAATTTATCCACAAAGTGCAGGTAAAGGTCTGCAAATACAGCACTGAAGTGGCAGAATCAACCTAGTTTTATCCATGCTGTAGATACCTGCTGATATAGGAACACAGCTGTAGAGCTGGAAGGGACCAGAGAGATCTGGTCCAACTCTTCTATTTTACAGGTAAAGAAACTAATGGACGTTAAATGACTGGCCCAAAAGCCCAGAGAAACCAGTGGCGCCAGGATTTCAAACAAGGCCCTCGGGCTCCAAACGCAGGGTTTTTCCCCCGCTGCACCAAGATTCCTATCTTGGAAGTTAGTCTTAGACAGTAAAACCAGTGACTACAAAGGATAAGCTGCCTACCCCAAGTAAGCTCAGAAAATGGAAGCTAGCCACAGCTCTCCAAGTAGGTGGTTCAAAGTTGTAATTTTAGAAGAGTGAGTGAACGAGAGTTTTTGAAGGAGAGCTCTCAGCCAATGCTCCTAGTCCTAATGCTCAGGAGGAAAAATTGGTATCACAGCTCAAGGTGGTATCACCAGGCCAGAATGGGGCACCTGACTTAACTCTCAGTGCAAGACCTGAGAACTAGAACCTATTCTGCCACGCTGTCTTTGGAACAAACAATCTCTGACTGGGAAAGGACCTCACAGGCCATCTCTCATCCAACCTGAACCTAAAATGATTAGGTAGAAGTCTCACTCTTTTACATTTCTTATTGTCGTTATTCCAGAGTGAGCATCACTCTGACATGCAATCTGTTTCTTCAGCTTTTGTTACCAAAAGCATTTTTTGAGATTTTACCCTTTTCCTCCTAAACCAAGAGGAGACAAAGATGCATGGGCATGCCTTTAAACAGGATTCTCTATTTTTTACCACCCTGAAACACTGGGATTGCCTTCCACAGGTTTTCTGTCATATTCAAACAACAAGAGGTTTTTCTAAAACAGTCCTGTAGCCAAAGATATGTAAAATAAACCCCACCTTATCCACTAGTGGCTCCAGCTGGGCCAAGCCCTCGATTGGAGAGAATGACATTTTATTACTTCCTTGAGAATCTCACACAGTTACCTGGCCTTACCTTTTTTATTCGTTGTGAAGTACTTGGAGTCAGTCATTTTTCCAGCTCCTCAGGTATGCCTGCAATGAGAGAAGATTCTTTTAACCAACATAAAGCTGCTCCTGCCAGAACACCCAGAATTACAAGTAGGAAAAAAAAAACACTGATGTCCTAAAACCAAAGACAGTGGGAGATAAGGTACTGAGCCTGCCGTAACTCAGTGATATCATCCAAGAATGCTTTAAAAGCTAAAGCTAGACCTTTTGGGAAAATGGGAAATTTATTTGGAAAAATTCTCTCTTCCTATTATTTTCTTTCTAGGAAAATATGTTTTCCCTCCATGCTTTTAGATCAGTCAATCAACAAACACTCATTCAGCGCCTACGATGTGCTAGGTGATGGGGCTGAAGAAACCCAACTCCCTACTGCAAGGGGCTTCCACTCTAGTATAAGGGAGAGGCAAAAAGAACACCTTAATTTAAGCAAAACAAAGAGAATAAATACAAAATAGTTAAACATAAATTAGTTGGGAAAGGAGACACAGAGATCAGGAGATGATTCACAGAGAAGGTGGTGCGTGGGGTATGCCTTGAAGAGAAAGAGGGCTTCCGTGAAATGGAGGTGAGAAGGGAGCTCCTTCCAGTTCCAGGGGATGACTAGTGCAGAGACATGGAGAGGAGAAGTGGATGCTGCTGTTTTGGAGAAGCTAGTTTGGCCAGAAGGCAGAGTGTCCAAAGAGTCACATAAAAGAGGGCAGGAAAGAGGCTAGGGCCACATTGTTAAAGGTCTTTAAAAACAAAACAGAGGAGTTTATAGTTTATTCAGCAGCCAACAAAAATGTTTTCAAAACTTGAAGTTATCTCTTGGTGTGACAGTTTATTGGGCAACAGCGTGCCCCAGAGGCCTACTGAGTAGGGAAATACTGTGGTCAAATCGGTTCTTGGAGAAAGTCACTTTGGAAGCACTATGGAAGCTGAAGTGGAGCGGGGTGAGAGACCAATGAGGGTACCACTACAAAAGCTAGACAAGAGGCAAGGAGAACCTGAGCTAAGGTGGTGACTTTGGGAGATGGAGGAAGGGGCTGGATACGAGAAATGTCGGAGAGGTATAAACCACATCATTTGGCAACTGACTGTGAGGTGAGGGAGTGTGAGGAGAAAAGAATAATGCTGAAGTTATGGATCTGGGAGATGGGAAGAATAATGGTGCCTTCAACTGAAAGAGGGAAGTCTGAAGAGGAAAGGGTGTGGCAGAAAAAACGAGTTGCTTTTGTGTATGTTGAGCTTGAGATGTCTCCAGGACATCGGGAGATTAGACCTCGATCTAGCAATCTAGGATCGGAGCTAATAAAATCATCAAAAGAGAGAATGAAGACATAGGAGAAGAGGGCCCAAGACAGAGCCTTGGGGAGCATCCACATCTAGGTGGTGGTCTGGATAATGAACCAACAAAAGTAAAAAAGAAGGAAGAGACAGGTAGAAGGAAAACCAGGAGAGCACAAAGAAAATATCAAGGAGAAAGGTGCTACATAGTGTCAGACCTAGACATTAGGTAGAAAAAAGATCAAGACTGAAAAAGGGCCATTGGATTGGGAAATTAAGATACCCCTCGTCACTTTAGAGACAGCAGTTTCAGTCAAATGATGAGGTCAGAAGTCAGACTGCAAAGGACTGAGGAAATTAGAGGAATTAGAAGCAGATTTTTTCTATAACTTTGGCTGAGAAAGGGATAGCTTGAAGAGATGGTAGGATCAAGTGAGGGTTTGTTTTGTTTTTCCTAAGGATGGGGAAGACTTGGGCATTTCTGAAGGGAGAAGGAAAGGACATGGGAGCGATACAGAGGAAGGGCTTAGGGAAATGGGCCTAAAAGCCAAAGTCCAGGGTTATGGTTCTTCACAGGGCCTCATACACTGAGGTCCTAGGCTGTGGGGAACCTTCAGCCTTGAGGCCACACGTGGCCCTCTAGGTCCTTGGGTGAGGCCTTTTGACTGAGTCCCAAGTTTTACAGACTCAGTCAAAAGGCCTCACCCAAGGACCTAGAGGGCCACGTGTGGCCTCAAGGCCACAATTTCCTTATCCCTGGCCTAAGCTCAGTGGAGACTTCAGGCTGACTGCTGATTCTTCCTCCAACTCTGGCCATTCCCCTTTCATGGTCCCTCCATGTCAAATGTTGAAAGTCCAATGGCTCTAAGAGAAAGACACCTTTAAGAGAGGTGTCTTCCCTTAGTCTTTGTCCCCTGGGACCCTAGATTGGGGTGGGGGTGGGAGGAATGCAGTATTTGCAGGAGTGGCCCCATCTCACTCTTTTCAGGACCTGGAGCCCAAGGCCCACTGTACCTTCCCAAGACTATTGACAGCGCCTGTTCCCAGGCCCTCTGCTTTGCCACTTAAGTATAAAAATCAATAATTATTTGTATATAAAGCCCATTAGACACAAGTCATTATGTCTGTCTAGAAAACCAAACTCATCCTGGGGGGCAAACACTCCACAACAATACAAATAAATTCCATGGTCATTGAGTTCCACCCCATGTTCCCCTCTGCTTGGCCTTCCTGGCTCCAGCACAGGATGCACAGGTCACCACTGGACTTCAGTAAGTGTTTCACTGTTCAGAAGCACACATCTGTATTTTTCATAACCTAACAGCCAGGCACATGACCTGGAGTCAGGAAGATCTGAGGGCTAGAATTCTGCCTCCTACATACCCTGGCTGTGTAGCCCTGGACAAAGCGGCTGATTTGCTGCTGCTGCTGCTGCTGCTGCTGCTGCATTCTCAAGGGGCGGTCTGAGAGGCCAAAACTACTTTCACGATAACTTCTTGTTGTTGGGTCATTTCGGTTGTGTCCAACTCTCTGTGACCCCATTTGGGGTTTTCTTAGCAAGATATTGAAGTGGTTTGCCATTTCCTTCTCCAACTCATTTGACAGATGAAAAAACTGAGTTTTCAGGTTAACTGACTTGCCCCGGGTCACACACCTAGGAAGTGTCTGAGGTCATACTGAACTCAGGGGTATCTGACTCCAGGCCCAGTGCTTTATAATACTAAGGGATTATTTGCCTATTAAAATACTCCTCCCTTTTCCAACAACTTATCTTTAGGAAGCCAGATTTTCTTCAAATACTTTAACCAAAACAACATATTAAGGCAGATTTAATGCAACAGACATGAGAATCTAGTATTAAGTCAGATATTAAAAAAATTTCCAAAAATATGTAAAACAATGCCCCTCTTCTCACCAATTTTTGTTTTGAAAAATATATTCGTCATGAAAATGTTAACACATAATGGGTCATCATTATTGCTATTTTTAATGAAGAAATATTTTAAAATTGTATCAGTTTCAATTTTTAATATGGTAAATATGGATAGATATAACCTACATAAACAAAAGCTCTTTGGGGTCCTTAGTTATTTTTAAGTCTTAAGGGATCCTCAGACCAAAAAGTTCTAGGAAATGCAAGCTAAACCAGTCAGAAATCCTGCTGAGCCCCTCCTTTCACAAAAACCAGGACTTCTATCCTTGAAGGATTCACGCTCAAAGAAATTAGTCGGAGTTGGCCAAAATGTGAGGTCAAGGCATTCTAGCAACCTCTCATTCCAAGGATGAAGACTATTATGGCATACTAGAGCCTGCCTCTAATCAAACACTGAATGAAATTCATAAAGAGAAAATGGCACCTTACCGATACCAGCCAGCTCATAATGAATCATCGTACGACACAGCTAAAAATGAACTGTCCCTCTGCAAATCTCTCATGCCACACTCTTCTCCTTTTCTAATCTTTGCCATTCTAATTAATGGCACAGTTATCTATATATGGGTTTTAGTCCCCACTAGACCAAAATCATCTTCACAGCAAAGTGGGTCTCCCCACCCCCATCTTTGTATCCTGATACCTTACACACAATAGGAACTTATATATATAGCCTTGGTGTCTTGAACATACAAGGCTATCAATTATGACTTCTATTTCAATGTACAAAGTAAGCTACAAAGCAAATTCAACAGCCTCAATGTAAGAAGCAATAAACCTGGATAAAAACAAAAATTTAATCTAGTTCATCCCTTGTGGTTAAAACCACAGGCATACTTTTGCAAACTAGATTCCAAACAGTTTTTAAAAGAAATGGGAAAGGGGAAGAGAAGGGGGGAGGGGGGAGAACTATATTCCAGGGGTTATTAACTTATGTTATGGGTCCTTTAGGCACAAGTCTAGTGAGGCCTACAAACCCTTTCTCAGAATGCTTTTATATGCATAAAATAATACAATCACAAAGGAAAGCAAATATACCGATATACAGCTCTTGTGTGTGTGTGTATATATATGTGTGTGTATATGTATATGTATGTGTATATGTACACACACACACACACACACACACACACACATCCCAAGTTCCCAGCCTCCAAGCTAAGAACTACTCTAGTCTCATTTTCTTCCCAGTAAAGTCACTTCATTCACAGCCCAAATGTCAACTTTTTTCTTAAATTTCACCTCACATACATACAACTTCACTGAGAATTAACACAATTACTTTTCTGCCAAGGAGGAGTCTGAATTGTGATACTTCCAACAGCTCTCACCTAACCACCACACTTAGTCAGCCTTTGAAAGGGCTATAGGTTTTTTTCCTAGCTTTATCTCCTTAGTGAGATGCTTTCTATTATTACACTCTAAGTGTGCCCAGAGGCTAAGCATAGAGGAATCCAAAGAAAATAATTAATAATTTACATTTTTCCTCATTAAAATCCCCAGTTTCCCAGTCATTCAGCCAGTCCTGAGCTAATTTCACTTTTTTTCCATCTTTTCAACAACCATAATGATGATGATAATTGACATTTGGAGAGTACTTCTCTTAAAAGGTTAAAAGCGTTTAATAAGGAACCTGGGAACTACAAGCAACCAGGTGAACCCAACGAAACACACACATATACACACTCCCCCTCTCCCGACCCCACCTACAATGTAAACTCAAGGGATATAATTGAGCCCCAAAGTGTCTGAAAATTTTAAAACCAGCTCAAATTTTCTCCCATCTAAAATGAGTTAGCAGACGTTGTATGCAATGGGCACTAAATGTTTGTATAACTGAAGGGGATCCGATGCTCTTTAGGGCGACTTCCAGGCCTAAATCCTACGATCTGAAATTTCCATAGTCTTAAATCCAGTGTGCATTTTTCTGGGTTCAATTTAATTCAACACAATTCAAAGAACATTTAATAAGGGCTTGCTCTTTAACTTCCTCTCCCCCAAGGAATTTAAATTGGCTCCTCTCACTGTCCTTCCCAAAGCTCCTAAAGCCTTATGGACATAAAGCAGGCTGCAAATGAAAACATATCAGTGTCCCTATCTGCCAACAGCCATTCCCTTCCCCATCCTCCAACCAAGACCTGCATTGGCACCCCTACTTCTCACCCGTAAATTATGTGACCATAGGTGTGGTTTTAAAAAAAATTCTCAGGGCCTCAGTTTCCCCATCTGTAAAATAAGGAGGAAATACCACCTAATTCATGGGGTCTTTGTGACGAAAGGGATGGAGGAGACAAAGAGAGAGACACAGAATGAAGGGGAGAGAGAAAAGAGTGAAGAGATACAGAAGGAGAGAGAATAGAGAGAAAAAAGAGAGAGGGGAGGGAAGGGCGAGAAAGGAGGAGGGGAGAAAGGAGGAGGAAGTGACAGGAGGGAGAGAAGAGGGAAAACAGAGGAAGAGAGGAGAGAACAGAGGAAAAGAAAGAGAAGGGGGAGTGAGAGACGAGACAAGAACAGAGAGAAGGAGAAGGAAGAGAGGAGGAGGGAGGACAGGAGGGAAAGAGAGGAGAGGGAGAAGCACCAGAAGGAGACAGAGGGGAGGGAGGGAAATGGAAGGGGAGAAGAAGGGAGAGCCGAGAGAACAGGAAGAACATAGAGGAGGAGAGGGAGAAGAAAGGGCGGATTTCTGCAGCGCTCCGCCCGCGCCGGCTCAGCCCGGCTCAGCTCAGGCCCGGCCTGGCCCAGTCCGGTCCGGTCTGATCGGCACGCAGGGGCCCCGCACGCGCCCCGCGCCCTCCAGCCGGCCATTCGTCGCCCCTCCTCCTCCCAGGAGCTCGGGGGGCTGCAGCTGCCCGGGCAGCCCGAATCAGGGGCCGGGGGTCGGCTAGAGCTAATTGAATGAGTCGGGCGGCGGGCATCACTCGGGCTGCAATGCCCTGATCACCAGCCCCTCCACCTGCTGGGGCTCACCTGGACACGCCCCTCAGACCCCCCGACCCCCCCGCCCCCCCGCCTCGCCACCGCCTCCTCCGCCCCGGACCCCGCGGCCACGGCCACGCCCGGTCCCGGCAGCCCTCCGCTCCCTCACCACTGCCCCCCTGCACCCCACGGCCACGGACCGGGCGGCCAGAACTCACCGGCGGCGGCGAGAAGGAAAGAGGCGAGGCGCGGCGAGGCGAAGAGGGACAAGGCGGCGGGTGGCGAGCGCTGAGAGGGCTCCTGCCCGGCACGAATCCTTTCGGGGCGGCCTCAGCCACTGCGCAAAACCCGCTTTGCCAGGGCTAAAGATGGCCGACAGGAAGCGCCCACGTCAAGAGCGCGTGCGTAGCGGCGCGCAGGGGGGTAGGGGCGGGGCTCCGAGCATCCCCTGGGGAGAGCCTCCAGCCCTGGAGGGGACCGCGACGGCGCGTTCGGTCGTCATGGAGATAGCACTGCGCCCCGCCACCACCACCACCAAAGCCCCGCCCCGCCTCGCTGCTGCCCGATTGGTGTTCTCCCCAGTGAGGGTCGGAGGTGCTACTTTAAGAGACAGTCAGTGGATAAGCATCCAGTTACTGAGCGCCTACTGCTTGTCAGGGACCGGGCTGAGTGCTGGGAAGACAAAGCCAGGCAGAAACGGTCCAGTTCTAAAGATTGCTGCCTCAAGAGTTCTTTTTTTTCAGGACAATGTCACTGATTAAACGCCTACTATATGCCAGCTCCCAGTGGGCCAGACTACTGGGCTAAGCGCTAAGCTCTCTAATGCAGAGGTTCCCAGGTGACTTTAAGTGTGTGTGTGGGTGTGTGTATGTATATATATACACACACACATATGTATGTATACACATATATACATACATATACACACATATGCACATTTTTATAACTTTCAGTATAATTGGTTTCCTTTGAATTCTATACATTGTGTACCTTTAAAAGCATTATTCTGAAAAGGAGTCTGTAAGCTTCCTCAGACTTCTGTGCCACAGAAAAAGTTAATAATTCTTCCTCTAAAGGGAGCCCCCCAAAAAGGTTTGCTCGTCTGCCAAAAGTAAATGTGTTTGATCCTTCTAGTGGGCCAGAGAACCCAGATCTGGATTTGAATCCAGATCCAGCTGATTCCTGTGGGTGGGAACCTCACTTCTCCCTGGCTCAGTTTCCTCACCTATATAATTGACCATAAGAATCACGGCTATAAAGGACTCTAGTCCCACCCCCTGTTTTGACATTTTGGGAAGCTGAGGCTCAAGGAAGCAAAGGGGCTTGCCCAAGGTCATATGGGTAAAATTAACAAACAGCTACAAAGTGTTAATGCCCTGATGTAGCTTACCGGTACTTTCTATGGGGGAGGAGAACATATAAGATAAACACATGAAGAGACTAGACCAGATGACCTCTTGCATTTCTTCCAGTTCTACATCCTATAAACCAATATTCAGTTCACAAACATCTCAGGTCCCAAATTGGAGGCTGGCACCCAAACAGAATCATATGATTTTACATCTGGAGCTGGAAGAGAGCTATGAAGCCACCTCGTCCAAACTTTTCGTGTTATGGATGGGGAAACTAAGGCCCAGTGAACTTGGGAGAGGGACTTTTCCAAGGCCACAAAGAGAGGGATTAGTCATGATTTGAGTCCTTCAACTACAGATGCAGCATACCACCATACCATACTGTTTCTATGTCATAAACCGAAATCAAATTTACTTTGCAGACTCCTAAAAGTCTGGCACTCAGGCATTCTTTTTCTTTTTTTGAAGGGGGAAAGGCAGGGCAATTGGGGTTAAGTGACTTGCCCAAGGTCACATAGCTAGTAAGTGTGTCAAGTGTCTGAGGCTGCATTTGAACTCAGGTCCTCCTGACTCCAGGGCGGGTGCTCTACTTAGTGCACCACCTAGCTGCCCCTACTCAGGCATTCTAACAAATATAAGAATCTATCCCTAGGAAAGAGGACCAGTCTTCCCCTTTCGGTATTTATTAGATGGTTCTGTGAATGGTTAATCAATAGTCAGTATAAAAGTAACATTTATATGCCACTTTAAGGGTTGAAAAGTTCATTAGTTGCATGTATTATCCCTGTTTCAGAAACAGGAAAATTAATTCAATAAACATTTCCTAAGTACTTCTGATCTATAAGGTAGTGTGAGCTCTGTGCCAATGACACAGACAAAAAAAAAAAAAGCAAAAAAAAAAAATTAGTCCCTGTTCTCATAGAGCTTATTTTTACTAGGAGAGATGGCCTATGCATGCATGGTCACCCATCTAGTAAGTGAGAAAGCTCATAGGATTGAGAACTGGAAGGGTCTTAAGAATGATACAGTCCACCCCTCTCCTGATACAGTTTAAGAAACAAAGGCCCACAAAGGCAAAGTGATACCCAGTGTCACCCAAATAGTAAGTAAATGAAAACCTGAACAGATTTGAATCCAGTTCTCCTACCTCCACATTCAGCGTTCTTTCCAGAAAAGCTGTTGTGATCAAAGTGCTTAGAAACCATAAAGCAATATACAAATGTGAGTTATACAGATAAATAAATTCATCCTCAATTCGGTGCTTCTCCACTGTTCTTGGACCCTGTTCCTTCTCTCATTTTATTCACTTATTCTTCCTTCATGAGAGTTTCAACTTCTTTCAGGAACATTAATCTTTCCTGTCCCTCAACTTCAACAGTATATTTAGCTCTTCCTTATCACACAATCCAGTATTTAGATATAACAGCTCTCACAAATACATGTTTATACTATAAATTATATTTATAGTTTCATATATATATAAAATTCATACATATGTACATTCACTCATACAATACACATATACACATATGCAATACATTCATATACATATATAATATACAAAATTCATACATATATAAATTATACATAAATTATAAACGTGTGTGGAGAGAGTACCTTGTTTACAAAATTAATTGGAGTATTAATCTCTACTTTGCTAATGAAGAAGGGTTAAATTAGTTTACTTACTCATTCTCACACAGGGACTGAGTATTGGGGCTAGGCAAGACTAGAAATCTAGGTCTTCTGACCACAAATCAAGAATTCTTTCGATTTTGCCAGGCTACTTTACGCTACTTTATATTATTATTTATTTCACCTGTTAGGCTTGTCTTCCTCACTTCATCCATTCATCCAACAGCCATTTACAATGCATTTGACAAAGTAAGATGCCAGGTGATAAATTAAGGTATAGTCCACCTTAGGATTACTAGAAAGTATCTATTCCATAGCTATTTGAGAGTGAATGGCATTTCAAAGGACTACTACCCCTTTGATGGCAAAGTCTGAAATGGAAAGATTAGACATAAGATATGCTGAGTCACCCTAAGGTCTAAATATCATTCTGATGCACCAGTCTACCATATATTCTAGAGGCCGCCTGGAGCTCATTAGACTTGAGCTCCAGATCTTCCTCTGAAATGTTATGTGACATTCGAGGCAAGTCTCTTAAGACTATAAACTGTGCAGTAAGTGCATCTCTGCACGGGCAAAGAGAGTTTCCTCACCAAGAAGGGCAGCTAGATGATTTGAAATCAGCAAGATTCTGAGTTGGAATCTTGCCTCAGATACTTAATAGCTGTGTGAGCTTGGACATGGCATTTAGCCTCTTTCACCCTCAGTTTTCCCATCTGTAAAATGGGAATAATGGCATCCACCTACCTCCCAAAGTTGCTGTAAGGATAAAATGAGTTAAGGTATGAAAAGCGCCTTGCAAACCTTAAAATATCATGTAAACGTTGGCTGATTTTATTGAATCGATAAAATCACAAGTCCTATCCAAAAATACATAATTCGTTAAGTGTATAATAACACCTCAAGGTACTTAATAAATATTATCTTATAGATTCCAATTGAAGAAGGCAGCTAGGTGGTGCAATGGATAGACCACTTCACCTGTAGTACATAAGATCTGAGTTCAAATCCACGGTGAAGCACACAAGCCACTTAACCCTGTCTGCTTCAGTTTCCCCATCTATAAAATGACCGTAATAACAGCGCCTATTTCAGGGTGGTTGTGAGGATTTAATGACACATTTGAAATGGGCTTCGCGAACCTTAAAGCATCGCATAAATGCTAGCTATTATTGTCTCTGATCCACACAGTACAAGGAAGCAGATGGCGTTTCCCCATTTTACGGAGGCGCACGCTGAGACTCGGGGTCTCCAGGACCACACAGCCATCTGAACCCAGGAGTCTTAGCACCAATGCCTGGGGCATGTTAGGCGATTAATAACTGCTTGTGGACCGGATTTGCTGCCTCCAATCTAGTCCCATCCCTCCCCTCCGCTTTCACTGGGCAAAGAAGGAAAAAGACCCAACCACAAGGCCAGGGCAACCGCACCCCCGCCAGGTGGCCTAGGTGCCGCCTGGAGGCAGGTGAATTACAACTCATGCCTTAAGGAGAGGGAGGGGTGAGAGGGTGTGGTCCGTTTAAAGATCCGGCCAGGCGGAAGCGGAAGTGAGGCGCAGAGGAATAGAGTGGCGGCCTGCGGGCTAGAGCGTCTCCACCGCTCCCGCAGCCGGAGTGTTTACTTCCATGGACGGCTCCTGGGTTCCCCGGCCCCTAGTGCGACTGCGCGGCCCGTAGGGCTCTCGACTCCAGGGCCCTCCTCCCTCTCGGCGCCGGGCTCCTCCATGGGGCCCGGATTCCCAGCCCCCGGCCCTGCCGCCTGGACCCCCTCCCCTTGGTCCAGGGATAGCGGCCTGGCGTCCGTTGCCCTCCGCCTGAGCGGCTCCGTCTGAGTTCTTCCCCCGCCCCACCCCCGCCCCGGAGCCCTCCGCCGACCCCGCCCACATCCCCTAGTCTCCGTACGGACAGGCGTCTATGGCCCCCTAGTATCTCGTCCCCTTCTAACGTCTGGGGCCCGCCAGGGCCCGGCACAGAGAGGGCACCATGGCCGAGCACGGGGCTCACATCACGGCCGCTCCTGGCGCAGATGACCGGCCCTCCATCTTCGAGGTGGTAGCGCAGGACAGTCTGATGGCCGCCGTGAGGCCCGCCCTTCAGCATGTGGCCAAGGTAAAGGGGGAGGGAGCCGGACGACCACCCCCCGGCCAGGGAGGGGGTGCCGGCCGAGAAAGCAGGCGCCTGCCCCGCAGCAGGTCATCTAGAGGTAGCCACGGTGCCAGGACGGTCAGTGACCCCTCTCCAAAACGCACTAGACCCTGGCACCGAGAGGTCCCAGCACCAAACCCAAGTGCCCGAATCTCTGCTGTGGGCAGAGCCTTGCTAATAGGCATGCAGCCTATTCATACCGAGGCCTAGAGTCTATGGAGGGCAATGCACACACCTTATTGCAGTAATTCATCACATAATGAAGTCAATTTTCCCATTTTGCTTTAGGTTCTTGCAGAATCCAACCCTGCCTACTATGGCTTCCTCTGGAGGTGGTTTGATGAAATCTTTACTTTTCTGGATGTTTTGCTACAGCAGCACTACTTGTCTAAAGCCAGTGCCTCTTTCTCTGAAAACTTTTATGGCTTAAAGAGGATCGTGATGGGAGACCCAAGAGGGGTCCAGAGGTTGGCCAGTGCCGGCCTCCCAAAGAAGCAACTTTGGAAATCCCTCTTATTCCTGGCCCTCCTTCCCTACTTGAAAGTGAAGTTGGAGAAGTTGGTGTCCAGCCTAAGAGAAGAGGACGAGTATTCCATCCATACCCCCTCTTCCTGTTGGAAGCGGTTTTACCGAGCTTTCTTGGCAGCTTATCCCTTTGTGACCATGGCTTGGGAAGGCTGGTTCCTCATACAGCAGTTACGTTACATCCTGGGGAAGGCTCAGCATCATTCTCCCTTGCTGAGCCTCGCTGGAGTTCGGCTAGGTAGATTATCAGCAGAGGATATCCGAGCTTTGGAAAAGACCCTGGCTGGAGCTAGTGGGATGCAGCAGCCAGCCACTAGGTAAAAGGGGGATGGAGAAAATCTCTATTTCTACATTTTTAAAAATTTTAAATACTGTGCTAAAATCTCATCCTGATTTTGCCACATTCAGGCAGTTTTATAACATGGCTCTGGTTGTGCTTCACACAACCGACATGATCACTAAATCATCTAAAAAACCCAAGATTACTTGTAATTAAAGTGTAGTTAGCACCCTGTGAATCCCAGTTAGAAAGAGGGAGGCATTTCTATTTAATGTGCTTTTATTAAAGAAAGGGGTGGCCCTGTGATTTCTCTAGAACTTTCTCTACAAATGCAAGTCATCCCCTTCTCTACAACTTGTAGTCTTAGAGAGCAGCGTCACAGGACCTGTCTGAGCACACACTGATGGGAGGGGTCTGAGGCAGGCCTGTGTCCTTTGTCCTGCCTTTGAGGCTGCTTCTCCAATGAACTTTTTTAAAGTTATCTATTACACGTATCTCCTAAGTATGGCACTCTGCTAGTGCTTGGAGAGATGCCAAAATTAAACCAAATTGGTTCCACTGCCCTAGGGGAGGTTATAACCTATGTAGGCTGAGGGACTTGGTGTAATAGCCCTTAAGTACACAAGAGGTCACCATGTGCTGTTGACATTAGTCCCAGCACTCTTTCCACTGGGTTCAAATCTTGCCTCTGCCACTTAGTACACTGCTCTGCACAGAAGGGTTCAACTCTGTAAAAAGAGGGGGCTGCGCAGTGCTCTGGTCCCTCCAAGCTACAGATCTGCCACTGGAAGGCTTCCTGAAAGAAGTGGCAGCATTGGGTCTGAGACTTGAAGCTGGTTAGGTAGCACATCAGAAGGAAGGGGGTCCAGAGTAGGGCTAAGCAGCTGGATCCCAGACCAAGAGGTGGTAAAGCAAAGGCTATGGATCAGGACAAGGGGGCTTGTTGGGCTACAGGGAAGTTGGGAAATGGTGTTACACCAGACCCATGATTGCCATCAGTGCAGAAAGCTCCATGTAAAGAAGCTGCTGGAACATTGCAGATCACTCAGTCAAACAAGCATTTGTTACTGATCTGTTGCTATGTGTCAGGCAGTGTGCTAAGTCCTAGGGATACAAAAAAAGGGAGAGGGGGAATAGTCCTTGCTCTCAGTCTAATGAGGTCCCATGCCAACATATATAATATATACAAAGGTGATAGAAGGTGTTACATCATGTTCTCTGTGAGATTTCTGTCTCTTAAAGCACTGAGGTTAAGTGGTATGTTCAAGGTCACACAGCCTTCGTCAGTGTTGTGAAATAAGGCTAAAAAGTAGACCCTAGGTCATAAAAGTCCTTGAGTGCCAAGCTAAGGACTTCGGACATAACTAAGACTAAGGAGTTTGCACTTAAAGCTGTGGGAAATATGGAACCATTTAAGGTTTTGACAGCAGATTTCTTAACATCAGGTCTATGGATAAAGAATATTCATCTGTCAGTAGTGTGCAAGTTGGATTGGAAGAGGAAGAGACTAGACAGCAGCACTATTGAGGAGCCTATCAGGACCGTACCCAGAGTTTGAGTGGAAATAAATGAGAGTGCAGAGGCTGAATCAATAGAAATTGGCTCCTTCCTAGCAGGGAGGTGGTGATATTGGAAACCTTGGCCATGTGGTTCTGCATGGGATTTTGATGAGCAGTGTAAGAATAGATATTCTTACAATTCAAAATAATTTAGGGCCTGTGACATAATGTCTGTTTTGTGTTCCTCCCTAACAGTATTCGAGAGAAGGTGCAATCAGCTGTCAAGAGAGCTATGGGAGGCCTTGCCTTGTCCGTCTCCACAGGCCTCTCTGTAGGTGTTTTCTTCCTGCAGTTCCTAGATTGGTGGTATTCATCAGAGAATCAAGAAACCATCAAATCCCTGACGGCCCTGCCAACCCCACCACCCCCGGTGCACCTGGACTACAACTCGGATTCTTCTCTTTTGCCAAAGCTGAAGTCTGTGTGCCCCTTATGTCGCAAAACCCGGGTGAATGACACTGCGCTTGCCACCTCTGGCTATGTGTTTTGTTACCGATGTGTGTATAACTATGTGAGGAGTCACCAAACCTGCCCCATCACAGGCTATGCTACAGAAGTCCAGCACCTGGTTAAACTGTACTCAGTGTACTCCCCCGAAAACTGAATGACTTTGCCAGCTGTGCCCCATGTGACTGCTCTGCCTACCCCATCCATTCTGCCAGAGTGGGATTCAATACATGGTATTGCTCAGTCAGACCCATCCATCTTAGTCACCCATCTCAGGACCACCTCAACCTTAAAGAGCCTAGCAAAACATGTTTTAAAATCAAATACATACTCATTTGAATGTAGCCTATTAATATGCCTTCTAACTCCCATCCAGAAATTAATGAAAACAGTCAAGTTGCTATATGAAGACATAACCAAGAGTCATTACTGGGGGGGACAGAGTTGTCGTGAGGATCACATGAACTAAGATACGGAAAGCACTTTAATCAAGCTATATGAGTGCTGTATTACTATGTGGAGGGAGGATGAGGGAGTGATACAGTGCCCAATCTCCACTGTCTCCTCCTGTACCTTGCATCCAGACTACAGTAGCCCTATCCAGATAGGGACAGACATGCACTAGGTAAGCTCCTTTTTCAAGGATGCTTGTCTGCCAATAATGTCTAGGTGTTCAAGGAGGGTTTTGTTTGCTTTGAATGGAAATAAAACTTTAGAAAACAAGTCACTTTTTCAAACTGACACCCCTAAGCACAGTACTTATTAATGCCCCATCTAGTTTGGACTGTGATTTAGAGTGAATCTTTCACAAGAAGGTACATAATTTACCTGTCTTGGGAACCTGGATAAGAGCAAATAATGTATTGGGTTGATTTTCCATTTAGAGCAGTCTGAGAATTTTAAGTGTGAAAGTCAAACTGACAAACCATAAGGAGAAAATAACAGTTAGACCTACACTAATTCAACTCTCATAGAGTCGCAGTGTTAGAGCTGGAAGGCTTTTTAGAGGCTCTAGTCCAAGCCCCTCGCTTTAGAGAGGGGAAGAATAGAGCCTTCTAAGTGAGGGATTGGCCACGGTCACCCAGCCAGTTACTGAAAGAGCCAGGACTAAAATCCAGGCACCCTGACTTCCTCACCCATGCTCTTTTCTCCACTGTGCCACAAATAACAGGGAGCAGAAAAAGCTTTGTGTGAGCATTTTCTGCTAACTCCCAGAAGCGTTTGCAAAGCTAGCATGAACACGTCTCACCACTACTAATAGCAATTTTTATGAAGCCCCCTCTGTAATGTAGCCCAAAAATAAATTGTGGTTTTACACAACACAAAAATGAGCTGGTTTTTTTGTTGTCATTATTTGGCTCCCGAAAGTAGCTATGTCTGTGTTCTTAGTAAAAAATAGAATTGATTTCTACCTAGACCATCTTTAAAATTTTGAACTACTTTCAATGATAATGTTAATTTCAATATAATTCATGTGCTTTGTTTGTTGCCCAATACTCATGCTGTAGGAAAATTGTCTATTTGGTTACTTTAAACAAAAAGTCAAATAGCTCTGACTCAATAGCCTGGATTCAGCTTGACAAAGATCAACCAGAAACAGGGTAATTGAACTTTGGGAACAGTTAAGTATTGTTCTACTTTTAAAACTATTCCATGTTCTCTCTTCTTGTGCCTTTCACATTCCTGTTTATAAGTTACAGCCAAATTATCTTTTTAGAGAAATACTTTAGATCCAGAAGTGAAGAATGCTTCTTGTTTCATTCAGGCCTGAGAAGATCAGACTTCCTGCCATAAAAACAAGTATGGCCAGATATGAGAGTGCAAGTATTTTTAATTCTCTCGGAATCTTGAAGTAATCTGTCACATGCCAGATGCCATATTGAAATGTCCATAAGCTGGATTTAGGACTGAAACATTTAGCTTAATTGTTCAACTATTACTGATTTTTAAAAATTTTAGCAAGGATCTTAGTTCATGTGGCTATGACATAACCTCAAGAGAATCACAGACTTCTAGAACTCCTTTGCTGAAAGGCTTCAAACATCACTTAGTCCAACCCTTTCACTTTATAGAAGACGAGGAAGTATGGTGATTTGCTCAGCTAGTCGGTGACACTCAAGTCTTAGGATCATAGATCTTGGGTTACAGGGAACCTCACAGGCCCAAACCTCTCATACTGCAGATAAGGGAATTGAGGTCTGGAGAGGGAAAGTGGTTTTTTAGGTCACACAAATAGGGACAAAGCCAGCATTCAAACCAGCATCCCATGATTCCAAGTCTAGCTCCTTCCACTGCACTATTTCCACTCCCTAGCTTTATAACTCAATTCTTCTGATAATTAAGTTTAAAGCTTTTGGGGCGGGGGGGCCTCCCATATCATGGTGTGATTAATCCCAGCCAATTATATTGCAAATACATACTCATTTTTAATCTTATCCCATGGTCTGAGATAGTCTAGGGGTATGTTGATATATTTCTTCATAAATAAAATTTCAACATACCTCTTACTTAACCAACCAAGCTCTGAGCCCCTGCTTAATGATTTACTAAACTGGAGAAATCTCATTTCCCAACAGTGGTTACTCATCTTTCTTTATTAAATCCCTTGGTCTCCTAGGAATAAATACCTATTAAAAGTACTAAGTATGCAATGTATTAATAATGAAATCAATGACAAAGCCAAGATAGAGAAAATCAGTTACGTTATTTTAGCTGTGAAAAAGTTCACAACCAGAGGTTTCTCAATGCAACTGCAGACAACCACTTCTGAGAACACAATCCTATACCATTTAGATTGTTCAGGATACAAAATAACACTACTTCAAGACTCTTCTTCATCCCTTTTTGCAAGGTAAGGGTCATAGTCATTTTGTTTGGAAAGAAGATCTCCGTATTCTTTGTCTTCTCTAGCTTCTCTCCAGTTATGGCAGAACAAGTGAATTCAGTCTCTCAAGCCATCACTCTCTTTTTAATTTGAAGGCAATTGGGGTTAACCCCGACCCAGGGCCACACAGCAAGTAAGTGTCTTAGGCCAGATTTGAACTTGGGTCCTCCTGACTCCTGGGCTAGTGCTCTATCCACTGTACCACCCAGCTACCCTTCAAGCCATCGCTCTCAACAGTCTCTCCAAACTGACAATTAAAACCGCCACTTCTAAAACATTCCATTTGGTTCTTAAAGAAACGGTATGGTCTTTTTCCAGAGCCTAGAGAATAAGATGTTACATTAGGATAAACTAGGAAGACTAGGGCAACTACTACCTGGAAGAACTTTAACATAATTCCATAGTGGATAGGTTAAAGAAACTGAGTAAGAGAATACAGGAAATAACTGCTGCTTTCAAGTACTTAAATTACTTTCAAATGGAAGAGGGATAAGAATTATTCTGCTTAACTGAAGAGGGAAGAACTGAAGGCCAATGGGTGAAAGTTGCAAGAAGTAAATAAAGTTACGTTTGATTTTCTTAAAAACTTCTTAATAATTAAGAGCAACACAAAAGGCTACCTCAGGGAGCAGTGGGTTCTTCTCCCACCACAAAAGAATGTTCTTTTTTATTACAAATTTAGACATCAACAACGAAGAACATTTCAATATGCAAAGAACAGGAGATTATCTTTTAATGTATAAATTGAGTTTTTTAAGTGCATATTAAATTTAATGTGATAGTAACAAAACTACCCGGTTATCTATCACCCTGTGAATCTCCTGCTTCTCTCCCAAGTATTTTTAAATGTTTAATTAACATCTTTTCTTTCTCTTCTTTTTTCCTATCACTAACCACTAAGTCCCCGCCCCCACAAATGGAAGTGTTCCTTGTAACATGTCTAGTCTAGCAACTACGTCTCATTGCGCAGCTTTTAAAGATCCTCAGACTAGACTCCTGTCACCTTGCCTCTCATATCCAATCAGTTACCAAGTCCTGTCATTTCTACCTTCACAGGATCTCTCTCATGCACCCCCCTTCTCTCCTCTGACACTGCCACCTCTCTACTGCAGGACTTCATCACCCATTACACAAGCCTGGGAGTAGATTGGCCTGCCTCAAGTCTCTCTCTGCTCCAATCCGTCCTCCAATCAGCTGTCAGTGATCTTCCTAAAGCACAGATCTGACCTGGTCCTTGCCCCTATTCATTAATATCCAGAGGCTTCCTATCACTTCCAGGATCAGATATAAAATTCTCTTTTTGGCTTTTAAAGCCCTTTATAACCCAGCCCTTTCCCATCTTGCCAATCTTCTCCAATCCCCTCCCCTCCACACACTGCAATCTGGTGAACATCAGCTTCCCTACTGTTCCTTGAACAAGACACTCTATTTCCCAACTCTGGACATTTTAAATGGCTTTCTCAACGTCAACCTCTCTGTCTCCTCATTTCTATCTTGTGGCTTCCTTCTAGTCTCAGCTAAAATCCCACCTGTCCTCCCCCTTTACTGCTTATGCCTTCCTTCTGAGATTAGCTCCAATTTGCCCCACTCATCTCGTTTGCCCTGTCTATATCATTGTTTCCATGTTGTCTCCCCCATTAGCTACTTCAGAGAAAAGACTGTCTTTTGCCTTTCTTTGTATCCCCAGCACTTAGCATATAGTAGGCAATAATTATAATTTTAAAATAATATATAATACATTTATATTTATTATTAAATATTTATATATAATAATAAATGCTTGGTGATTGACTGACAGACTAGACCACCCCTTGTTGGGGGGACTGGGAGGGGGCACACAGACAGCACTGTAGAGGGGATTCTTGTTTTGGTACATGATGGATTAGATGATCTCCGAGGGTGAACTGCCACCATCCTCACAAATGAAGAGTAGCAATACTCAAATGACCTGACTTCAGCCCACAGGGGCTTTTGTTTCCCCTCTTGTGACCACGGTGTAAAAACATGCATCACCTAGGAGAGAAGGCCATGGAAGTATTTCGAGCATTGTGCAAAGGGGAAAACCTTATTAGTGAATGGACCACCTTGTGGGTATCAAGCTATTAACACTTTTAATAAGGCAACTACACATACCACAACCACTCGCTGAGTAAGAAAGTCTTTGTAACATATTAAAATTCCACTAAGGGTATTATTGAATCAGACTTGATGGTGTGGCGAGCGCTGTCTTCCGCGAAGGCATTTATCAAAGTCCTATTTTTCACCCTGACCTAAAAGGGAAAACAAATGAAAGCATTATTAGTAGCCAGTTAGTGTTTCTGATATCAAGCAATTGCTCTTAGGGACAATGTACACGGAAGAGCGGGACAAGAAGGTGCAAGAGCGAGCAGGGTTAGCTCAGAGAGAAGATTAAATGATCATGCCCTGGTCAGAGCCAAAACAGAAGCCATGGCAATACCAGGTCAGACTATACTTCACTCATCATTGCATTTTACAACCCTGAATTTAGTGGAAAGAAAAAACTCCAGTGTCATAATAACCAACTTTGAATACTCTGTGGTAAACGAGAAAAATTTAAAAGCTAACTTTAGAAACTAGATTCAACTATGGCTGCTCTGTAAATGTTTTATCTCACTCTGATGTGCAAAAATCCAAATTTGAAGAGTCCAGTTAATTAAGGTTACTGCCCAGCCCCAACCCCTCTCAGCTTCTTGGTTAGGAGACCTCTTCCCCAGGACGCACCACCAACACTGCCCTGTGTCATCCCAGAGAATTATGCCTTAGTCTTCTATTGGGGGGGTGGGGGGAGGGGCACCCTAGGCAATCAGGGTTAAGTGACTTGCCCAGGGTCACACAGCTAGTAAGTGTCAAGTGTCTGAGGTCACATTTGAACTCAGGTCCTCCTGATTCCAGGGCTGGTGCTCTATCCATTATACCACCTAGCCACTCCAGTCCTCTATTAATTAACATAGTGAAAACTGAAAGGTATGGGCCAAGTAGGTGGCACAGGCTGCCCCTGGGAACCTACTCTCCTCTGTGCCCCCCATCAGTTCCTCAGCCTGGTGCATAGGAAGGGCTTAATAAACGTTTTATTTATCTACCTACAGTGGGCCACACACACATTCTTCCCAGCTTCTCAGAATTATCAGAAAAACAACAATGCCTCAGGCTTCTGTCATACCTGCTCCCCCATCTCCCATTTTCATGTATTTGTAGACCAGGTCAACACAACCTGGAGGGTATGTTCTGGTAATCTGGTTCTTTGCCATCCTCTAGCTAGCAAATTCCCTGATATGCTCCCTGCTTTGCCAAACCTCATCCAGCTCAACTTCTATGGTGCCTTCTGAAACCCTAAGGTATCATTTACAGATTCCCCATCCATCCTAGATATTTCTCATACAATAATAAAAAAAAAAAAAGATCTTCTAATGGGAAACCTGAATCCTTCCATAAAGCAGTAATCATATCGCTAGCCACCACTTTCAATACTGGACATTCCTTTTAATAATGCCCTGAACACAGGAAGAGCAAGCAAATTTCTTGGTCCTCACTACCACTCCCAGATATCACTCAGCAACCTTTCCTCTCCTGAGGTCCACTCCATTCATCCATAATCACTGGGTCAATCAAATAATTATTAAGTGCTGACTGTGCCCTAGGGGCTAGATGCTGGTGATACAAAGATGGAGACTTTCTGGAGCAGTGGGTGAGAGAGTAACCCAGAGGAAGGCAAATGACACAGCTCATGTATCCAGTACAGACTGCCAAATTTTGTCCCTTCTACCTCCACATCTCAAAGCTATCCCCTTTTCTCCACCCACACAATTTACATTCTGTTAGGACAATGTATGTGCACATGTATGTATGTAGGTGGGTATGAATAGACAACAAGGATATAAGGTGATGATGGGAGCGGGGTGGTGGTGCTTGAGATGAATACTGGAGGAAATGAGATTCCAAGAGGCAGATATAGAGGGGAGGGGTGGCAGGGGAGTGAATTCCTGGCATGGGGATGGGAGGAAGTTAATGCAAAGGCAAGTAGATAGGAAATGGAGTGCCACATATGAGGAACAATCAGGCCAGGTGCACGCTGGGATTGTATTATGTAATAAGGCTGGAAAAATGGAGGCCAGGTCATAAAGGGAATTAAATGCCAAAAAGAGGAGTCTGGATTTGCCTTTAGAAGTGAGTGGAATTCTACATTTCCCCAACTCTTTTTTTTTTTTTAGATCTTTTAAATCTTTTCATGTTCTTATCTTTATACACAGGACTTACTCCTCAGATCAAAATGTCCTACATATATTTCTATATTAACTCATGAACCTGGATTTGATCCAGAATCAAATATAAAATCTTACATAATCTGCCCTCTTTCCACCTTTCCAATATTCTTACACCTTACTGCCTTCTACATATTCTGCGATCTAGTGACAATGGCCTCCTTACTATTCTCAGCAGCTCCATTTCTGATTGTCTTTTCTCTGGCTGTCCCCCACGCTTGGATTGCTCTCCCTTCTCATCTCCATTTCCTGGCTCTCCTGGCTTCCTTCAAGTCTCAGCTAAAATCTCACTGTCTACATGAAGTGCTCCTAAACCTCAGTTCCTTCCCTCTGAGCCCAGTCCCAATTTATTCCACAAATATACCATGTTTTTCCATTGTTGTTTACATGTTCTCTCCCCCATTAGACTGTGAGCTCCTTGAGAGCAAGGATTGTCTTTTGCCTTTCTTTGTATACCCAGTGCTTAATCAAGTAACTGGCATATAGTATGCAATTCATAAATGTACATTGAGTTGCAACTCCAAAAAAAAAGAAAGAAAAGAAGCGAATGGAAGTCATTGGAGTTAATATTGTGAAGAGGAGGGATACGGTAAGGTCCAAGCTGGGGGAAAGAAACCCTTAGGCATCTATCTGGGAAGAGAATGGATTGGAGAGCTAGAAAGGTATGGCAAGAGTCCAGGTATGAGATGATAAGGGCCTGGGGGACGGCGAGGGGTTGGGTGGGTGAAGACGACTTCCATGACCCTGACTTCTGACCTTTCCCTTCTCTGATCAAACACAACTGATACTCCCAGAGCTTAGCACAATACCTGGAACATGGCAGGGGCTTCGTCAATGCTTCATCTCACTAAGCGTGGGCATTGCCCAAGGCTCTACCTTCTCTATTCTCTCTCCTTCAATAAGACTTCCACCCCAATGGTTTGGACCATCAAGTCTAAACAGATGACTCCCAATGCCTTTGCTGAATATCACCATCTCCACTTAGATGTTCCAGAAGCATCTCAAACTCAATATGCCCCAAATGAAGACATCTTCTCCCCTGAAACCACCCTTCCTCTAAACCTGTCTGCTTCTGTCTAAGGTATCACCGTCCTTCCAGTCACTCAAACTCCCAAGTGAAAGGTCAGCCCTGACTTTTCCCCTCTCCCTCACCCCAAAAGACAGTTTCTAAGTCCCCTCCATTTTACCTCCTGATATCAGCATCCATCCCCTTCTCTCCATGCCCTCATCAGCCCCAACTGGGACCACTGCGGATTTCCTGTCTCCTCTCACCTGTACCCTGACTTTCCCCGGTCTAAATTATCTCCCTAAAGCACACGCCTGATCGAGTCACTCTTCAAAAATCTCAAGTGGTTCCCTCCCTCCTGCTTCCAGGCTAAAATAAACCCCCCTGCCTGGGTGTGTAAAGCCCTTTACTACATAACTCTGACTTCCCTTTCCTGACATTTCATATCACTCCCTCTTTCTCTCCTGGTTCTCCTTTCTCCTACATTCCAATCAAACTGTTTCACAAACTAGACATTCTACCTACTCATCACTTCTGCCTCTCAAGAGCCTGCTCTTCCTTCAGGGCTCAGCTGGGCCTTCAACGGTCCTTGTAGTAGCTCACGCATACACACTCAATCCCCCATCAGCATAAAGCTTCTCCAACAACAGTTCTTGAATAATCAGGTGAATAGCTTCTTGAGGGCTGGGACTCTGTTTTTATATTCCCAGTGCTCAGCTTCCTGCCTAGGACAAAGCTTGAGCCTAATAAATGTTAAGTTGGAATACGGGGCTTAGTCATACCACTTAAAAATACCTTGCTTTCGAGATTTTCTGTTGGGTTTCTTGCAATAATAGGCTTCCTCTGGGCAATTAAATTTGCAAAATTGTTCTTTAGACACTACTTGTCAAGCAACTAGATGTTGCATCAAACAAAGTGTATTTGTAATGTGAAATCTCTTTCCATTAAACCAGTTTTATAGCTAATAAAACCTGACTATAAAATCACAGCTAGGCTGGCTTAAACTGATGATGCCTCAAGGTGTACAAAGTCTTTTCCCCGCTATGATGATCATATTTTATCTTCAGAAAGTAGCAGAGTAGTATAGCGGATTAGAGCACTGGCCCTGGAACCAAGAAGACCTCAGTCCAGCTCCTGCCTTGGACAGTGGCTACAACCCCCATAAAATGAGGAGCCTAGACACAGTCCCTTCCAGTTCTAGATCTATCGTCCTGGGAGGCACATGCTATGAGCATCCCAATTTTACAGATGAGGAAACTGAGGCTCAAAAATGTTAAGCGACTTACCCAAGGTCTCAAGTTAATGTCAGAGGCAGAATTCAATCCTAAGTCACTCAGACTTCAAGTCCAATGCTCTATTCGCTAAATAGCAGAGTCCCAGAATGGAAAAAAGGGTCAGCCTTAGAGTCAGCATACTTGGGTTCAAGTCCTGCCTTGGACTCATACTAGGTGGTAAATCTCTCAGTGCCAAGTGCATAGATATCCCCTAGTGGAGAGTTTCCACACAGAACTTTCCTTAAACCAATGAAATTGCAGGATGAGACCAAAATGAAAATGGCTTGCCAACTTCATAATGGTAGTGAGAGATGGTGGAATCTAGACCCCAGGTCTCTTCTTCCAGGGCTCCTCTCTGTCATTGCCCCCGCCTTCCTTACAAATAAGATGTTTGCCGTCACATTGTATTTCCTCTGCTCACCCCCTCCTAAAATTATGAATGAGCAGTGGCCTGTTTCCTGGAGGAAGGAGAACCCTGGATAATCCCAAAATGGGATCATCAGTCCCTGAAGGCTTGAATATTTCCTTGGCTTCATGACTGACAGGCAGAGTCACTTATTGGTTTGGCTGGCCATGTTTAGTAGAGGACCCTGTATCTCATACATGGTATAGCCAGGGTCTAAACAATCTTATCATCAACTTGAAGTCACCACCTGCTTCCTTTGGTCATTTGGAAACACCAACAGAAGTTGGCACCCTGGACCCTGGAACAAATGACTTCCCACTTTCCAACTGCACAAGTGTCCCATCTGATATTCAAAGAACTCCTGTGTGGAGCAGCTAGGTGGCACAGTGAGTAGAGCACCAGCCCTGGAGTCAGGAGGACCTGAGTTCAAACCCAGCCTCAGACACTTGACACAGGTACTAGCTGTGTGACCTTGGGCAAGTCACTTAACCCCAATTGCCCTGCCAAAACAACAACAACAAAAAGAATTCCTGTGTGTATCAACCAGGTGTCTATACAGCTGCAGAGGACAGCTAGGTACATGGGGGGAGGCTCAAATGTAGGAATGTGTTGTTTCATCCCTCGGCCTCCCATATCTAGCCAGCCCCAGGCCAAGAGTCATCTCATTCAACCATCACCCCCAGAAAACTGGAACCTAGCCAGGTCTGGCATCTTCCCATCTAAGACAAGCTGCCAGTGTCACAGAACCACAACCCTCTGCACCCTCCAAGCCCAGTTAATCTGTTCAATTTAGAGACTCCTCTCCTCACCTCTCTCTATGTTCCCTCTTTATCTCATCAGCTCCTGTGCATTTAACCACCATTACTAAGCAGATGACTCCCAAATCTAGCAATCCAATACTCATTTCTCTCCTTGGCTCTAGTTCCATGTCTCCAATTGTCTGACAGACATCTTTACTTGGACATTCCATATGCATCTCAAAATCAACACATCTACAACAAATGTATTACATTCCTCCCCTGAACTAGAGGTTCCTAACTTTTTCTCATGTCCTGGACCCCTTTGACAGTCTAGTGAAGTCTATGGATCCCTTCTCAGAATCATGTTTTTAAATGCATAAAATAAAATCAATGATCAAAAAAGAAACCAACTATACTGAAATACAGTGATCAAAATATTTAAAAAATAAATTCATGACCTCAAGGACTGAGGCCTCTACAAGCAATAGCTTTAGCAGTGACAGCCCTACATGACCCATGGACTTTCTGAAGCTTACGACCCACTGGTCCAGAGCCGTTGTAGTCTTACTACAAATGTAAATCGTATTTTAAAAAATAGTAAGGAGATACAGAAACTCGCACAAAATCCACCCCTCCTCTCAGAATTCTCAGTCCTTGACTCTTCTCTCTTAGTCTCACCTCCCACATCCACTGATATCCTGCTGATTCCACTTCCTCGACACCTCACCTCTGTGGCTTTCTCTCTACTCACACCACAACCACCGTAGTCTAGGTCCTCATTACCTCTTGCCTGGACTGTGGCAAAAGGCCTTCTACCATCTATTTCTTCCTTCTGATGGGGTGCTTGGACCCCAATTCCAAGATCACATTTCTCCCTAGCTTCAAAACACTATCCCTGACAGTTTTCTCCCCATCCCAAGAACACTGTGCCTAGCAATGGCTCATGAATGGCCCCAGTAAGACAAACTACCTTTCCCTGAAATTATTCATGACTGGGCTTCAATAAAACAAATTATCTTTCCGCATCACAAGAATAAAGTAACCTGTGATGAAATTCTCTAGTAAAAACAGAACTATCTTGTAACCACAAAATTACCATATATTGATTCCCAAAGTTATCATGTTTAATCCAGAGGTCAAGCTATGGACATCAACTCTCAAAGCTATCTTGCTACAGACCTAAGACTAAAAGTATACCCAAGAAACCCCTTCTCCTGCTTTCCAGTAGTGAATAAGACCTGTGACCAAGGTTGTAAGTTATCACCCAGTTAGCACATCTGCCAGATAATCCACTACTTTTCCTATATAAGCTTTAGCATCATTCCTGTTAGGTTGCAGGTTCCCTAAGAACTCTTGCCCGCTGAAAAGCCCAACAATAAATCTTTGCCACCTTAACTTAAAGAATGCTTGAGTCCATGAATTCATTCCAGACGACCCTCTCCTAATACTTCAGTCCTCCAGGGATCCCTGAACCTCTCAAACCTCACCACCTCTGCAATCTCATTCTCCATGTGGCTACTAAATTACCACCAACCAAAGAAGCTTCCATGACTCTCCATTACCTTTAGGATAAAATAAAATGCCCTCTGTCTGGCAAGGAAAGCCCTTCAAAATCCGGCTCCAGGCTCTCATTCCAGGCTGATTATGTAGAACTCCCCCTTAATACCCTCTAAACTCTCATCAAAACTGTCCTTTTTTCTGCTCCCTGTACACAGCATTCCATTTCCCATGTCCATCCCCCAAACTGGAAAAGCTTCCCCTCCTTTCCTGGAAGCCTCAGCTCCCCTGAAAGCCCAGCTCATGCGCCAACTCCTTCAAGAAGAATTTCCCGATTCACTTGCTTGTCTCCCCCCATATCCCCAAATCACTCTTTATTTTGTTTCTTAGCTGTGACTGCGTTATGTTATGTTCCTCTTTGAGGGTGGGGATTGTCTTTTCTATTTGGGTGCTATTGTGGGCCTAAAAGGTGTTTAATGAACACTTATTGACTGATTGAAATGTAGTCTCTTCCAGGAAGCCTTCCCTAACTAGCCCTAACTAGTGATTCCTGCTTCTTCAAGTGTATCAATTACTACATGCTTCTTATGCCATCTCATTATATTGTTTCACTAGAAGGTCCAATCAAGCCACTATCACTAACTCATAATTATCCTTACCGGACAGCAACACTCCAAGAGAGCAAGAATCATGCCCTACTAATCTTTGTACTTCCTGGCATATCTAGGACATAGGAGGTATAAGATGAATATTTGATGAACGAAGGAACTCAATACAGTGAAACACAATTAAGATCCTACAATAAGTAAGGTACCATGGAAAAATATCAAAAAAGTCCTCCTTTAAGGGCTTATACTTTGCTAAGGGAGATACAAGTAATGAGGAAGAAGAAAACAGTAACTGCGACGGGGTACATCACAGAAGACTTCACAGAGAAGGTGGCAGGTAAAGTGAGCCTTGAAGACAAGGATGACAGAAAGTGGAAGGAGGGAACACATAGCAGGAAAGGGGGACCTAGAGGAAAGATGGCAGCCCAGTTTGGCTGGATCACAGCATAGGAAAGGAAGTAAACTAAGTAACTAAAATAAACTAAGAGGTGAAAAACAAAGCAAAATCAGATTGTGGGGTCTCGAGTGTCCCTCTGAGGAGCGCTTATTGCATCCTAAAGGCCACCAGGTTCCACAGAAGAATTTCTGAATAAAGGAGGGACATGTCAGGGATGGATGGGAATAATGTTTTGGAGCCAAAAAAAATTAACAGGATTTGGCAACTGATTAGAAATGTAGAGGGAGACAAAAGTGATGTATAGCAGAATGTCAAATCGACAAGCATTTATTAAGCACCTACTACCTGCCAAACACTGTGCTAAGGGCTGGGGATACAAAGAAAGACAAAAACTATCGCTGCCTTCAAGGAGCTGACAGTCTAATGGGGAAGACAACAAGCAAACAACTACATGTAAACAAGCTAAGGATAGGATAAATAGGAAATAACCAACAGAGGGAAGGCACCAGCATTAAGGGGAATCAGGAAAGGCTTCTTGAAGAAGGTGGCACTTTAGCTGAGGCCTGAGGGAAGCCAGAGAGGCAAGAGAGGAGGAAGAAGAGCATTTCAGGGGTGGGGAACAGCTGAAAATGCCCAAAGTTGGGAAATGCAGAGTCCTGTGCAAAAAACAGCAGGGCAGCCGGTGTCACTGGATGAAAAAGGATTGTGGGGGACGAGAGTGGTGTGTCCATGGTGGGGGCTGGGGACGGAAGTGTATAAAAGTAGAAAAGGGGGGGTCATAAAGGGCTCTGAAAGCCAAAGAGAGGATTCTATATTTGATGGGGGAGATGATACAGAGTTTACTGAGTAGGGATGTTGACATGGTCAGACCCGCACTTAAGGAAAATCATTTCGGCAGCAGAGTAGAGGAGAGACTAGAGTGGGCAGAAATTTGAAGCAGGCAGACCCACCAGGAGGCTATTCCAATAGTCCAGGCAGAAGGTGATGAGGGCCTGCTCTAGAGAGGTGGCAGTGTCGTAAGATAGGTATCAGAAAAGGTGTGAGGCACTGGTTTTTCACCCATTTTGCGTCGTGGATCCTTTCTCAGAATGTTTTTAAATGCATGAGATAAAATACAGAAGATCACAAAGAAAACCAATTACACTGAGCTCAGTATGTCATTTTTTTTCCCCACCCAGTGGACGCGTGGTTCGGAAGCCCTGCTGCAAGCACCGGCCGCCAGACTCGGGGGTCAAGGTGCCCGGATCGGAATCTTGGGGGCGACTCAGTTTCTCCTGCCTGTAAACTGGGCATTCCTAAATTCTGCGTTCTCAAGGCTTGGGGGGGGGGGGCCTGAACGGGGAAAGTGGCCCGAGGAGACGAAGGTGGCTTAACCCTGGAGCCCGACCCGGATCCGTGGAGACCAGAAGCACCACCTGCGCAGCCTCCCTCTGAAACTTACCCAGGCTCTGCGGGCGGGCCCGCGAGACCCGGCCACGTGAGCCTCGGGGAGGGGAGGGAGGCGAGCAGGCTGAGGGAAAAGGAGAAAGAAACCAGGCACGCGAGAACGCCCGAACGCGCCGCAACTCACCCCAACTCACCCTCAACTCCTCACGGAACGCCCGGAGCTCCTCCCGACTGGGCCGACGCGGCCGCCGGCGGGCGTTTCCGGCGGGATGACCAATCGGGACCTGGCAGATCTGTCACGTGAGGCATAGGTCCCGCCTACCACGCTGACGTTTCTCCACCCGCGCTGCTCCGTCTTCATCTTCTTGGCTTGGTCCGGCTTCCGTAGCCCATCCCCATGTTTCTAGCTGGGAATGGTAAAGCGATTCTCGGAGGCCGGACTCAAGGAGGCGGCGCTGGGGGCGGGCCTAAAAAGGAGCGCAGAAAGCTGTCTCCACGCCACGCCCCCTTAAAACATTTTTTTTAAAAAAATTATTCCAAATTTGATCAACAACCATAGAGACCAAATTTTAACAATTGGGCTGACAGCTCGCTGAATTCGGAGTCAGGGTCAGCGAGCACTGATTAAGCACCTACTGTGTGCTTAAGACAGTCCCAGATCTCAAGGGAAACAACGTGCAAACAACTGTTTGCAGCAAGTAGGGCCATCGACAAACCACTGATCCTGGAATCAGGAAGTTACTGTTTTTCTGTCCTGGCTGATTCTCCGGGACCCTCTTTGGGGTCTTATTGGCAAAGATCCCGGAGTAGTTTGCTAGTTCCTTCCCCAGCATATTTTACAGATGAGGAAACTGAGGCAAACAGGGTGAAGTGACTTGCCCAGGTCACACAGCTAGTGTCTGAGGTCACATTTGAACTCGGGTCTTCTTGACTCCAGGCCCTGACCTCTACCCAATTCTCCCCCTCACTGCAGGAAGACCTGAGTTCAAATGTGACCACGTATACTAGCTGTGTCACTTCACCCTGTTTGCCTCAGTTTCCTCAACTGTAAAATAAAGCTAATTAATAATAGCACCTTCTTCATAGGGTTGTTGTGAGGATCAAATGAGATGTAAACAGTTCTTAGCACAGTAGGTGCTTCATAAATACTCATTCCCTTACCTACGTACAAATATATCTACAAGCCAAGTTGGCGATAACTAACATTAGGACTCTGTCTTCTCTGTAAAATAAAGAAGTTGGACAAGGTGGTCTTTAAAGACCTTTCCAGGTCTGTTCTGATACTTTAGGATAACACGAGTCTCTGGAGGGGTTGCCTTCAAAGCCCCTTTCAAGCCCCCTCCCCATAAGCATCTATTTTCTATAAGGATCACCGCTCCCCTAATCTACCCCCACTGTCACCCCCATCCCCACCCAATAATCATGCTTCTTAGATGCCAGGATGTAGAAACAATCACCGTAGCATCTCTTTATCAGGAATAATTAGTTAGAATTGGTAGTTACCAAATGGTCTGATGGCTGGCGATGAGTGGACAGTTTCCCTGGGAGCAGCCTGGTAGTATTTATCTTTCTCCCCAAAGAGGAGTGTCAGACCTACCCCCAGTCCATAACTGAGAGGACCTCCTTGTCCCAAGCATAGTTTATGGTGCTTGCCCCAATTGCAAAACCTCCTAATTATGGCTCTGCTGCTTTCTGACTTACCCTCTGATGATATCCCTGCTATAGCAAAGGAGAGAAAAATCTAGTGCTTACTTTTTCTCGGGATACAGTTGCCATTGTCTAAGAATAAGAAAAGGAAGTATTCAGGTGGATTTCTGATTTTGAATAAAGCAGTCACATAAACTGAAATTATAAATATAACCCTAACTCTCTATTTATTAGAAAACAATTCTATTTTCACTCTTTCAAAATCATCGTTTCTTCCTATGCTGAAGAAGTGGACAAAAATCAGTGGGAAACAATTAAAAGCCTGTCATTTCCATATCATTCATAGCATCATTGTCAAATGATAAGTACTGAAAGCATTCCACGTAAAAGGCTTCAAAGAGTTGGCTAGAGACATACACCAGTCTATGGAACATATCCCACGTACATACTTTAGTATTTCTAAAAATTGCTGCTTTCTTTAAATATAGACTTGCCCAATTTTGAAAAGTAAACAAGGTAGAGTACAAGGAAGATGCTCCTGAAAGAACTAAATTGAATCCAAAGCCAGGAACGGGGCTAGACCTAAGATGAGGAGATATTGGTAATTGGTCATTCAGTTGCTTTGCTTTGGGGCTACTTGCCATCATATAATCCATCTCCCGTGCCAACCAGGAAATTCGACCAAACATTTGTAAAAAGTATAACAAAGCCAGGAGACCTGCTCATATAGCAAAAAGGTTTTAGGAGTACAATATTGAACCCAAAAAACTCAACCATCTTGCTCTCCCTGCTGAAAACTTAAGGTGAAAACTTGCAGAATACAAAAGAATGTATGACACATATAAATCTATGCAAGTTAAATTTAAAAGGGTGGGAAGTATTTGTATATAGTCAGGGCTTTCAGTCCATTATAGGTAGTGAGTTTAGTCTAGGCTGCTCCATTGAAAACCTCTGTATTTTCTCATTTTTGCCTCATTCTATCTTTGGAGTCAGATCCCTGCCTTACTAATCCTATTCCCACAAGGTTCTCTTGAGTCCTTATCAGTCAGCCTCAGCCTGTACATGTTATGAAGACTAGCAGACAGAACAGTGTCATCTCCTGCCTGTCTGGTATCAGAGGGCAGCAGAGTTATGCCAGGTGACAGCCACTGAGACTCGGGCAAGACCTCAACGTGAAACTTCCAAAAAGAAACAGCAGGTAACAATAATTTTATCCACTTTTGTGGTTTGTGTCTATAACAGGAAAAGTTGCAAAGGGAAGGAAGAGTAAAAATTGGGATTTCCATGATCTGAGAATTTTATTCTGATCCCCTACATTAGGGGTTAACCTTAACATTTACTGTGTCATGGATGTCTTTTACAGATGCGTGAAACCTATGGACCCCTTCTCAGAATAATGTTTAAATGAATAAAATAGAATACATAAGATTATAAAAGAAATCACTTATGCCAGGAGTTTCAAAATTATCAAAATTAAAGAGTCCACTAAGATTTTTGGGATCCCCGTATTGGAAGTCTCAGGGTAAGAACTCCTGCCTTAAATTTAATTACTATTTCAGTACCCTAAGACTAAAACTCTAGCTCATTCAAAATCAGATACATGTAGACTCTTTAGCAGAAACTTCTGGAATTATGTAAAATACCATGTTTGTATTATGATATTCACTTCATCAAAATGCTCTTAGCTTAGATGACTTTTTTATTTGCTGAAGTTCAAGTTGGCTTATTCAAGTAAAGTGGAAAAGAGGTTAGAAAGCAATCTTGAGTCAGAGGAAGAGAAATTCTCTCTGTCCTTTTTTTCCTTCTCATAGATATTCAAACTATTCACATGGCCCTTGCCTGCAGTGGAAGGAGGACTAGGAAAGGAGAGGCTCTCTGTTCTTTCCAGAGTTCGATCTGTATTTAAGGAAGGGAAATGGGTTTACTTTCTGAAAAATGTGTCTAGGGGACCTAAGTTAAATTTGCCACTTCTCTTTGGACAGGCGATTAGGAAACAGGTTCTCACTTGTAAAAGAAAGGAACAGGAAGGTGTCGCTTTTAACTAATCCCCTCCCAAGTCCTTTGTGATTGGGCTAATCAGGAGGAAACCCCAATGTGTTGGATCACAGTACTGGCCATACACTTTGGCCACCTTCTGGTGACTATGTGTACCCTCTGGAGCCCCACTCACGTACAAGGCCTAGTATGTACCCAATTCTTATTATGGCTTCCCATGTATGATTCCATTCTTGGTATGAGGAAATGCCCTTGTCCTTGAGGAAAAGGAAAGAACTCAGTGAGTTTTCAAATGAGATTATTTTGCAGGAAATAATAAATAATAAAGGAAAGCTTACAGAATTTGAGAACTATAAAATTCTCAAAAACTTCCATCTTCCCTTATTTTAAGGGTAAAACCTCCTGTCTATGATTTCCTTTAGTTCCCTCTGCCTTTCTCCCTTCATTTTTTCTTAGCGAGAACATCTTCTGATTTATTTGCTTTCTTCTCACTTTCAACTTCTGCATACTCTGATTACTTCTGGTTTATCTGCTAAGCTACCTGACTCCTTAAATTGTTTTTTACTTTTTCCTGTGTCCACTGTTGGCTCATTCAGATGTGATGCAGGGATAGCTGGGAAGCTCAGAAAATTACTGTGATGTTCACTCTGACAAAGTAAAGGATATTGGAAAAGTCATTGGTGAATGTTGCTTTCTAGCCAGGCCTCATGAATGACTTGCAGTTTTGGCATGGTATTAAAGTAATCTTTTGCCTTTATAGAAAACACTTTTTGTCTGGCATTTTGCTTGGTGTAATCACAAGCTCTCTGTCCTATTTGTCCAAACTATTTTACAGGAGCCTGCTTCTGTGATATTAGGGAACAGGACAGCTGCTAAGATGGAGAGGCTTCAGGTTGACATGGAAACACATTATGCTGAGGTGGTTGTAGAAGTGGGAAGCATCACTTTTGGAGAGGAGTATAGGAAGAACATGACCGACAGTCATTTGAAAAGGACACAGAATTCTAAAATCATCCAAGCCATATGTGCACTGTTAAATTCAGGCGGGGGAATCATCAAAGCTGAGATAGATAACAGAAGCTACAATTACCGATGTGATGGATTTGGTCAAGATTTAGAAACATCCTTTCAGAAGCTTCTGCCTTTGGCTTCACAGGAGTTCCTTGACTACATGCAACAAGACCAGAATTTTTTCATTTTTGTGAAACCCTGGATCGTGAAGACTGCTGGCCCTCAACTACGAATCTGTAGTTTATCCTCAAATATATTCCAAAGAGATGTAACTTGCGCTGTCAACCTAACTGCAAGCAGGGCATTAGAACTTCTGAAGGAGAAACAATCAAAAATCCAAAGAGGAAGAGAAAATCTCCGAGACTGGCATCCCAAGAAAGTTCTTGTGAGCAAAGTGCAGGAAGAGGAAGATATAAGGTTGTTTGCCTCAGAATTTTTAAAAAAGGACCAGCTTTTGTACAAGGAGAAACTCAATTTTACTGAGTCAACTCATGTTGAATTGAAAAGGTTCACAACCAAGAAGATTGTGCCTAGGATAAAAGAGATGCTGCCCCGTTATGTTTCTGCATTTGCAAATACCAAAGGAGGATACTTAATTATTGGGGTGGATGATAAGACCAACGAAGTATTTGGATGCAAAAGAGACAGAGTAGACCCCGTCATACTGGAAAAGGAGATAGAATGCTGCATAAGAAAACTGCCCGTCTTCCATTTTTGCTCTGTGAAGCCAAACATCAATTTCACAACCAAAATCATCGATGTGTATAATAATAATAGCCTCTATGGTTATGTCTGTGTGGTCAAAGTAGAGCCCCTCTGCTGTGTTGTCTTTGCAGAAGCCCCAGGTTCCTGGGTCATGAGAGATAACTTTGTTGAAAGACTGAAAGCTGAGGAATGGGTGTCCAGATTAATGGATATTCAACCAGGTAAAGGAGGGGGAAAAAAACCAAACAAGTTGTTGTGTAGTCCCTACCAGAAGAAACCTACTTCCTAGTGTTCTACTATGGGCATTTGGGTCAGAGTTCTGTTTCTAGCTCCTTATATTCAACCTGTAGGTCTACATGGAGAGTTCAGATCTTCCTGGACCAATAGAAGTATCTATCTCAATAATACTGAGAGAGCTGAGGTGCGTTCTACCATCTCTCTTCCCTTCTTTTTATCTTTGGTGGTACCAGTCTAATGCAGGATCTTATTATTACTGGCTTAGGCTATTGAAGGGAAAGTACATCACTTTGGAGTCTGAGGATTAGGGTTCACATCCCAACTTTGAAACTTACTACTTGTATGACCTTGGGCAAGTCACTCAACATCACTGGGCCTCAGTTTCCTTATCTATAAAATGAAGAGGTTGGATGAGGTTTCTTCCAGCTCTAAAGCTTTGATCCTTTGATCTTTTGATTCTATTGCATAGCCTCCTGACAGAATTCCCTGTCTCCAGAATCTCCATCTCTCAAATCTATTCTTCATACTACTTCCAGATTAATTTTCATTATGCACTCATTCTTCTCCTCAAAACCCCTCAATAGCCTTCTTTTGCCTGTGGAAAAAAGTCCCAACTCCTTCTCTTGATGTTCTTCTTAAGTGTCCAGCCTTATCTCATATCCCCATCTAGATATCCTATATTCCAACCAAACTATCCCTTATGCGTGTCCAGTGCCTTCCTGACCTTGCTTATATTGTTTCCATTCCCTGGAATGACTCTACCCCATCTCTGCTTTTTGAAATCCTCTTCATCCTCCAAGATCCAGCTCAGTCAACAGCCCTCTCCTCCCACCTCCAACTCGGCAGGACTTTGGACTCCTCAATCATTATGATGATTGTGATATTACATTATATCGCATATTCATGTGAGTGTCCTATCTCCTCTCCTCCAAGTATGCCACAAGCTCTACTAAGGCTTAGGCGCTGTCTTATTTTTATCTCCCCTAATGACTACCAAGGTCTCTGCTTGTAGAAGACATTAATCAAAAAGTTGTTTGATGAATAAATGAATGAATTCCCCAATTAGTTTGGGGAAAGGTGGTACTTTTCTAAAAAAATGCCTTTTTTACAAGTTAGTGCCCCCTCTCTTCAGACAAAATCTTTTATTACTGTTCTTCCTCTTCCCATAAATTATTTTGGGTAAATTCCATAAAATCAATTCTCATTGGCTTCCTTTAAGGAAAAAAAATATATACAGCCAAAAGGACATTTTAACATGTCTTCTGCATTCATGCTTTTTTAGGAAGCCTTCAGTGTTCAAATGACTCGGTTTTCTCATTCATATGGGTATTTCCAAAAGCCGCCTCTCCTTTCTGCTGGCTGGTGCCTGAAATTCCACAGTGATAGAACCAGACTATGACCCTAAGTCTTTTTCTCCCATTCAGTTGAGCTCCAAAAATATTGGGTGCCTATCCTTTATTTGGGCAGCCAGATGGCACAGGCCTGGAGTCAGGAAGACCTGAGTTCAAATATGACCTTAGACACTTACTAGCTGTGTGACCCTGGGCAAGTCACCTAACTCTTTTTGCCTCCGTTTCCTCATCTGTCAAATTAGCTGGAGAAGGAAATGGCAAAGCACTCCAGAATCTTTGCCAAGAAAACCCAAAAATGGGGTCATGGAAAGTCAGACAGGGCTGAGCAATAACTCTTTGTTCCCTGTGAGTGCCCTTAAGTGCTATATGGGATAAAAATAAATAAAAAATTTTAAAAACTGAGTAAGTTTACAATCCCTGCCCTTAAGAAGTTGATATTATTATGGAAGAAGGAGAAGATGGGGATGTAAGAAACCAACAAGAAGGTCGATTATAGTAGAGGCCAATTAGTTCAACCCCTTTACTATATAGATGAGGAAACTGAGGTTAAGTGACTTACCCAAGGTCACACAAGCGGTAGTTGTTCAGTCATTTTCAGATATATTCGACCCTTCATGACCCCATTTGGGGTTTTCCTCGGCAAAGATCCGGGAGGGATTGGCCATTGCCTACTCCAGCTCATTTGATAGATGAGGAAACTGAGACAAACAAGGTTAAGTGACTTCCCCAGGGTCACACAGCTAGTAAGTATCTGAGGCCGGATTTGAACTCAGGTCTTCCTGATCCCAGGCCTTGTAGTCTATCCACTTTGCCACTAGTATTTGGCAAATCCCACAGGGATTTGAACTCTGGTCCTCTGACTTGCCCAAGGTCACACATGGTTAGTGGCAGAAGTACCTAAGGTGTTGAAAGCCTTCCTCTGTATCTTCTTACAGTAGTGGTTACAGGTAGATCCTCCAGCTGCCCATGTTTCATGGTCTGTTTTTACCATGATCTCCTTTTTAAGCCACTGTAGTTCTCCTTAGAGCATTAATTCCGAAAATAAACTCTGGAAACAAGTATCTGTTTACATCATGAGAGCAATTGTGTATGAGTTTTGTTTTCTGAAAGGAAAAAAAAATACTGTTGAAGTTATCATTGCTTTCAGGTGTAAGTCTTTGTATTCTAAATATGTCCTAGGAATTTAAAGACCACAATTCCCAGTCTGTTTTGGAGCTGCAACACCTAATTATTGTTTCTTAAATTTCAGGACATATAGTCCTCCTTTCTACCATCATCACACCCCGCCCCAAACACTATTAACTAAAATTAACTCCATTTGAGTTCAAATGAACTACACTTATTATTATTCGTTTTTTAGAATTTTGCAAGACCTCTTGAAATAAAGATACCAAAACCAGGGTTGCTTGAAGTTATACCAAAACAGCGGTTTAGTGATAAATACATATTCATTCAGCAAGTATTTGCTAAGCCCTTAATATCAGCAATGCCCAGAGTTAAGAAGCTGGGTGGGGTGAGTCAAGGATATATAAACCATAATCTCTGCCTTGGAGGGGTAGGGAAGATAAAACCTTTACCTTTACAAGGAGAAATAGAATAAAAATTAAAATGTAGTTACAGAAGGAAAAGGACAAAATATTTTGAGATAATTTTAGGGAAAGATATTAACACAAGAAGACTAGACAACTATTCACGTGGTGTGCTTTCAGAGGTTATGACAAATATAGCCTAGCCCTAATAGATGCTGCTTCCTGCTGCTTGTTGATGCTATAAATCCCGCAGTTGTAGAACCAAACTTTGACCCAAATTTTTTTGGCCTATTTAGTTCGGCTCAGTAAATAATGAGTACCAGCTCTGTCATTAAGTAAAATGCCCTTAGGTTAGATGAGAGATACAAACTTGAGTAAGATTACAATTCCTTCCCTTCAGGAATTGATAATCTTAATGGGGATGGAGTGGTAGATAAAACACCAATAAAATCATAACCTAAGGTAATATGTGATAAGTATTACTGGGAAGGTTAGAGTAACATGCAAACATGATCCCAGGGAGGGGTTACTATATTAATCCTTATTAATCTTTTACAGTTTAGTGTGACTGATCTCAGAAAACTCAAGTCCCAGAGTTGGAAAAGAACTCCGAGGCTATCTGGCCCAGCCATACCTAAATAGGAATCTCTTCCACAGTAGAGTAAATAGGTGGTCATTCTTGTAGAGTCCCAATGATGGAGAACTTGCTACCTCCCAGTGAATCCTAATCTGCTCTTGGTCTGCTCTAATTGCTAGCAAGTCTGTCCGTCCACAGATCCAAATTCTGCTTGTCCAAATTTACTGCTAGATCTGCCTTCTGAAGCCAAACAAAACAAAGCGAGGCCCTCTTGGATGTGACAAGAGTATAAGTGACTTGCTTAAAGCCCCTTTGGTAGAAGAGGCCGAGGTAGAATCTGAACCCAGATCCTTTGACTCTGCACCCAGCATTCTTTTTTCTCGGTGCCACACCTCTACAACCCAGTGAGAGGTCCCAAACTCTCTGGCCACTTCGGGGGAGGGCAAAAAAAGGGGAGGGCTGATACACTGTCTGGAGGAGGTCAGAATGTAACAACGGTAGATTTTCCAAAAGTGAAAGGAAGAATAAAAAAAGGATTTGGTCCTGAAATAACTTTACATTGATTTGTCAAGCTCATTCCAGTTTGGCTCTGGACAATGACCAGTCAGCGACTAATCCACTCTGCAGATCAGCATGTTCAGAACGAGCCCAGCTCCATAAGAGGACGCTGCAGCAAAGTTTGCTTTCAGGTACCCACTTTTGGTTTCCCTTGGGGGGGGAGGGGCGTGTCTGGTTTCTACCTTAGGACAAAGAGGAAGGAGCAGACCACAGCTTGTTCTAACCTTTCCTCTTGAGAAAAGCAAACGCAAGATTTAACATTCACGGCAGGGATCAGGAGAACACCTGCTTTCCAGACAGGGGCACCTCCCATGCAGCCAGATACGCGCCCCAAGCCCTTGCTGAGGGACACCCACCTCTAGCGCCCAGGAACAGAGCACACCCCACAGCCGTGCTGCAACCTGATCTCATCCGCTTCCTCACATTTTAGCGATCCTTTCGATCTCAGTCTTCTGAGGTGACTGTCCACATGAATTAGCACACTGCCGAGTGCATCTCTGCTCTGCACTGGATGCAAACTTGGCTACAACCAAATTGCCTCTACAACCATCCTGGCGTGTGATTTCAGGTTTTGCAGTCTCAAGGTTCTGCAAAATGATGAAGGCCATTCCTTAAAGGCTTTCTAGAAGGGCAGCTTGCCCTGCCCCCCCTTCCTTTAATCTCAGGGACTCATACTGTAGTGTTCAGTCACACAGCTGATGCAGACTTTCCAAGCTTCTGAAACGGAGACATTAGTTCTTTTCTGAGACGATTCCTAACTTGGGCCTGCAATTGCATTGTAGTGCAGGAGATTCAGGCTCAGCATCAAAACCTGGGAAATGCAGAGGCCTCTCAGCAACCCAAGCAGCTCCTCACCCCTCAAATAGTTTTTCTCCCAGGTTAGTTCTGATAATTAGGCTCCAGGGACTCCCTCGTTGATTTTTTAACTCTATGCAGTTTCCTCTTACCCTCTGTGAAAGCCCTGGTAATCAATTTTTCCATACTTTCAGAAATTCCTTTCTTGCTAGGAATTTTAGAAGGGTCTCCATGTTCAGGTAATTTACAGGAAATAGACTAAGTTTAGTCTGTTTCCACATATTATTGAGCAAGTACTTCACCTTCCCCAAAACATGCAGTATATAGGGATTCTTACAGTATAGGAGGAGGTCTTAACACTTTTTTTTGTTCTGTGGACCCCACTAGCAATCTGGTGAAACCTGTGGTTTACTCAGAAAAATATTTTTAAATGCATAAAATAAAATGCAAAGGATTACAAAGGAAATCAACTATACTGAAATATAGCTATCAAAATTTTTGTTTAAGTTCACAGAGCAAGATTAAGAGCCCCTGCTCTATGACATCTTGCAGAATGTTTTCAAAATCCTTATCTCTTATCCAGAGGCATTACGAGTCCTTTGTGTGACTCAAAGCACAGATTGCTCAGGAAGAAGCCAGACAGAGCACATGCCTAACTCCAAGGGACTGACACATCAGGGCTTCCTCTGATGACCCCTGCTGTACCTTAATAAAAGATCCTGATATCAACTTGCTGAATGCCCTGATCGCTCTCATTCAAATAACTCCCAACATCACTGTATAGGATTGGGCTTCCCTTATGATGTTAACTTTGTTCTCTGATTTTGAAGACTAATGAAGGTTTCCCAACCTCTAGTAGGATACCCCACCCCTCTACTCTGTGGAGCTGATTGATAGCTTCTCTAGGGCTCTTGGCCTCTTTACAATGCCAAAAATGTGGATTATTCCCCATCAACCAGGTATGCCTATATAAACATGATTCTACACCAAACAGGTTTGGGATGAGAGAATAGCATTATTATATTTTGGAGACCTTCATGTCCCAGAACCATGCCATGAGCAGTGTTTTCTCTGTGTGCATAAAATAATCCTGTAGTTTTGTTGCTAAAAGGAATTCCATTTCAGTGATGTTGTAAAATGTAAATGAATGGTGTTTTATATATATTCTGAAGGAGGAATAAGCAGAATTGTTATTAACCCTATACTTGCTTATTCTGCATGCTTCAATCTGTGAAGCATTGAGTTTAAAACATAGTGAATGACCTTGTAACTTAAAAGAAGAAAAAAAGTTCAAATGCATGCTTTCTTTCTGGAGCACTGTAATGCTTTGTAACCTATTTCAATTCTTTGCATTTACAGTAACCCCACAGGAGATAGGATTCAAGCCACAGTCCCTCTGCAAGGAGCTGTTCTTGGAGTATGATGGACTAGAGAAGCTAATGAGGAAGAAGACCCATCATTTTTCTCAGGGGATCCTGCTATTTTCAAGGAGCTGGGCTTCTGACATTGGCTTAAGGAAGGATGATGGAGTCCTGTGTGATGCTCTCCTTGTCGCAGTCAATAGTCCCCCCATACTTTATACTATAGTCTGGGGACCTGCTAAGATGGATGCACTTGAATATTGCAGACTTACTGCTCTTGGGCTAAAGCAGAAACTTGCCAATGTGGGGTGTTACACTGGAAAAGTGTGCATCATTCCGCAGCTGTTGCACCTGCCTGGCCCTCAGTGTGGGATCATTCAAGTACAGTACCCCCAATCCTATGTCCTAGCTACAGAATATGAATTGGAAGACTTGCTGCAATCACTTGTTATAGTCTTGCTGTGCTTTACCTCTCTTTTAAGTGACCAGCTCGGATGCCAATTTTTGAACCTGCTTGCAGCTGACCAGTCTAAGCTGCTTTCACAAAGCCTCCAGGAAACCAGGGAGTTATTTATCCTTTGCCTGCCAGGAACCCGGAAAACTGCCATAGTCATCAAAATCCTGGAAGAGATTAGGAGCGTGTTTCACTGTGAAACAAAAGAAATTCTCTACCTTTGTGAAAACGACTCCCTAAGAGAATTTGTAAGGTAGGAGTTTTCTGGGTAATCTAAAACCATAACTAGAGAAATAAAATAAAATCAAAGTTCAGTCACTCTTTGCAGTCAACCCTTACAATTGTTAACTAAATGCCCAGTAAATTCTATTTTATTCTGTGTCTTGACTGAGCTTCTGAGTATGTTGAGAAGCCCAAACTAACATATTCTCTTTCTAAATAGTCAACTGCTAGAGATAGGTGCATAGTTAAACAGCCTTCAGGTTCTTGTACTCTTCATTGTCATTAAAGTCAGCACACACAATTTGACCGTTTTCAGAAATGGCTAATTGAAATACTGATTTATTTTTTTGGAATCTAAAGCAGGAGCTCTTAATCTTATTTGTGTCATGGACACTGTTGGGAATCTGATGAAAGCAGAGTCATGTTTATGTGGGTATAAGGGATGCTATTCGACATTTGTATGATTGGAAAAGGAGTTCCATTCATCATGGAACAAGAGTGAGGGACAGCAGATAGATGGACGGTCTGAGTGCTCTTTTTGTGGTACCCATGAAATAGAAAAAGACTTAAAGGAAAGACTACAGGACACTGGCTAGCTTCCCATGTAGGATCTGTGGGAGGACATAGAGAATTGCATAGGGTGAGAAGGGACAGGTGAGTTGTAATCTATAGCAAAAGAGAAGAATATCTCCATTGATAAGATCACATGTTTCACGGAGCATTGAAGTGCTTAATTACCTTCACTTCAATTCAACAAAAATTTAGTACCAATTATGAGTAAGATATAACGTTAGGCACTAGGATTACAAAAAAATGGAAACAGTGAATATAGCTTGCCTTCAGAAAGTTCCCCTCAGTGGGAATAAGACAACCATGAAAATAAGTTTGATACAAGTTGTAGTGTGAGAAGTTCATGTGAGAAATCCAAATAGATTAAATATGAAGACATTGGAGGAAAGAGAAATCACTTATAAAATTGCAGAGATGAGGGAAGGCTTCATGGAAGAGGTGGCATTTAAGCTAGGCTTGGAAGGAAGAGAATTTCAGCAGGATGAGATATGGAGGTAGACTGCTGGGGATGGTATACATGAGGAGACAGAGAGGGGAAAGGGCAGGACAGGATGCAGGAAAGGCAAATATTCCAGTCTTGCTAAAATATCGAGTACAAAAGGGAAGTTGTAGGTGATAAAGCTAGAAAGCGAGGTTGAAAAGAGATTATAGAAAGCCTTGAATGCCATTCTAAGAGTCTCATTTCTTTATCTGATCTACAGCTTGTTGGGTCAATCATCTGTGGTATTGCTATGGAAAGTATGGATAAGAAGAACTGAACAGAATGAGAGAGTATAGATGAACTGGAAGGTGTACTGATGAAAGGAATATCCACATCCCAATCAGTAGGCATTCTATATCCATTAAGATATTTTTAAAAAGCAGTGGGAGCTGCCAAAAGTTCTGCAGTAGTTTCTGATGTGACTTTTGAAGATTAGCTTGGCAATGAAGTGAAGGGTGAACTAGAGGAGACTAGAGGAAGGGAGAACAACTAGATCTATCACAGTAGTACAGGTGAGAACTAAAGTAGATGTTGTAGGACTGGAAAAGAAGAGATAAATGTGAGACAGAAGTAGAATTAATATGATTTGTCAGCCAATCAGCTTTGGGGCATGAGGGATAGAGAAGTATAAGAGATAACATACCTCACTTTCAAGTCTAGGTGCCATTCGCAGAATGAAGGAAGCCATGAGATAGATGAATTTTGATTGGGGAAGATGAGTAAATCAATTTCAGATGTGTTAAGTTCCAGGTGTTTGAAGGACATCCAGATAACCATGTCTGGCATACAATAGGAAATACTATACAGTAAGGTAGTTCAGGAAAGAGCTCAAAGCTGGAGATCTAGACTTGAAAGTAACCTGCATGCACAGTTGATCATTGAAGTCATGGGAGTAGATAGGGTCACTGAAGGAGAGATTATAAAGAGGGAGAAGAAGAGTGCTGGGGACAGAACCTCTGGGCAGCATATCAAATGCTTATGGGAAGTCAAAGTATGAAAAATGAAAAAGGTCACTGGATTGACACCTAGTAGGTTGTTGGTGACCTCAGAGAGGGTTGTTTCAGTAATGCTGATATGAGCTAAATGGCAAAGGATTGGGGACTGAGTAGGTGGTGAGGAAGCAAGGTTAGTGAGTATAGAATATCCTTTTATAGAATTTTGGCAGTGAAGAAGAGAAATAAGATATAGTCTGAATGGGGTATCAGAGAAAGAAATAGGATATAGCTTAAAAGACTATCCCAATCAAGGGAAGAGTTTTGTTTTGTTGTGTTTTAGGAAAGGGGAAACCTGAGTATGTTTGTAGGTCAAAGGTGAAAAGAACCAGCAGGGAAATTAAAGATGGATGTTTGACAATGGAAATAATAAAATTACCTTGCTTACATTTTCAAATTATAAGTCAAACTTGCAGATTTTATTACTTAACCCTGAATTGACCAAGGGAGCAGGGCTTAACATTTTCCCATGTGGTCTATTGCAAAAAAGGAACTCTGGCTTATTTCTTTAACCTACCAGCAACCTTGTGTGAACTATGATATGAAGTAATCCCCAAGTAGGAACTAAAGAACTGAGCTTTTAGTTTTTGGCCCAGACTAATGAATAGTATTCACTTTGTTCCTGTGGTTGAAACCATACTCTCTGTTTTACTCTCCTAGTCAGCAAAGTAGTTGCCAAGCTGAGACCCGGAAAACTTTCATGAGAAGAGAGTTTCCAAAGATTAAACACATAATAATAGATGAAGCTCAGAATTTCTGCAATGATGATGGAGATTGGTACGCAAAAGCTAAGAACATCAGCCATCCAAAAGATGAGGAGGCTGGAAGGAAGAACCCCCACCGAGGGATTCTGTGGCTCTTTGTAGACTCTTTTCAAGCGAGTCGTGTGGGAGACAGTGGCCTTCCACTTTCACTAATGCAATATCCAAGAAAAAACCTCACTCGAGAGCTCTATAACGCTCTAGAAATAGCGATGGTTATGAAACAAGAAATGAAGAAGATCAAAGAAAACCAACCTGGACACATGCCTCCTGAGTCATTGGCATTATTTAGGGAAGATCTATATGAGGAGGCTATCCATGCTTACACTCTACCTGGAGTATGTGAAAAAGAAAGAGATCTGACGGAGGCAGAACTGGCAAATTATGTGGCAAGAAGATGTCAGAGTCTCTTCCAAAATGGCTATTCTCCTAAAGATATTGCTATTTTGTACAGTAGGGGTCAGGACCGAGAACGCTATGAGCTTATTCTTCAAACAATGATAAAATCGATCAGGACCCATAGGACAGTAGAAGTTGGATTCAGCAGGGCATCTGGTGTTTTAGGTAGCTCTATCATTCTAGACAGTATTCAACAGTTTTCAGGCCTGGAGAGAAATATTGTGTTTGGTCTCATTCCATCCTGTTCTGGGCCTGAGGTTCCCGAAAATCTCTTGCTCTGCTTTGCATCCAAAGCTGTTAAGCACCTATATCTGCTATATGAAAAGAGAAAGGACCTGTGAAACATATTGTAAATTATCCAGACAGCCAACATTTTCAGAATTTGGGATTTATTCAATCCTTATGCTAAAGCAGATAGGAGATATTATGCTCCTTGTTTTACAAATGAAGAAACTGAGGCAGAGGAAGATTAAAGCAACTTATCAAAGGTCACATGGCAAATCCTTGACAAAGTTAGAAATTAAATTAGGTCTCTTGATTCTTGGTTTCTTAATCTATTTATGAAATAATATTAATTTTGCACCATTTGTAATACTAATTAAGGTGAAACTTTTTGCTGTTCTTCTCTTAAGTGCCTTTAAGGATTCTGGTCTTTGTTTGAATGGAGTAGATAAAGTGGGATTTTGCCTTGGAGTGTTTCTCAGCATTAAGGCAATCAGAGAGTCATTGGATTGTATACGCTGTGATGCTAGGGCTGGGGAACTTTCACATACCCAGCCTGGGTGAGGTCAGAGCCATTGGGACTCTGAACAGGATATAATTGAGGAGAGCTTGGCATTTGACTTTGGGAGCACACTCATGGAAGGAGTGTTGTCATTCTGGGCAAGCTGCAAACTGCCTTCCAGCTTTGCAACCCAGATGTTGGTTCTTCTCTGGTAACTATCAATTGTGATTTGAATCAGATAAGGTCTGTCTGTTGATGTCTGTTTGTTTCTGTTTGTATTTGCCTTGAAGTTCAGGGAGCTGATCTTTTTCCCCTGAACTGTGAATGATATTTGTATGTTTGATAAAACTGTGATTGTTAACCCCTTGAAGTTACTTTCCTTAGTAAAGCAGATCAAAGAACCTGTGTTGGCAGCTTTCTGTGTGCTGGATGTTGGTGGGTCTTACACCCCTACAGCAGCTGCTAGCAAGATTGTTGTTACACCATTTCACTCAGGATACTTCCATAGCTTGATTTAGAAATTTAGGGATTTTTCCTCAAATTCAATTGCTTCATTTTACATATGAAGAAAAAGACCCAGAGAGTTGAAGTGATTTGCACAGGATCTCAGAGTTCATTACCGATAGAGCTTCACTTAGCCTACACTGGAAAGCCAGCATCCAGAACAACAGAGGCACCCGGATCAGACCACATCAGGAATATGATGTTTAAGTCCCAGTGCTATGTTTTAGAATAGACATTAATAAGCTGGAAAGAATCTAAGGGATTGCAACCAGGATGGTGAAGGGCTTTAAGATAATGTCATACCCTGCATGGAGTCTCTTGGGAGGCCTCCCATCACTTGACTCCAACCTCCTTGCACAGAGTTTGCTTTGTTTACACTTTGCTTACTTCTCTTACATGGTTCTTCCCAATGCAATGTAAGCTCTTGGAAAGCAGAGCCCATTTCATTTTTGACTCTGCATCCCTGACCCATAGCACATGCTTCATAGATGTTTCTTGAATAAATGAATGAATGAACATATATGGATGAGTTGAAAGAACTAGGGATGTTCAGCCTGAAGAAGATAAAGCTTAGGAGGGCCATATGAGAGCTATGAGCAAGTGTTTGAAGGGCAGTCATACGGAAGAGGGCTTAGGTGTGTTTTCCTTGGGCTGAGAGGGCAGAACTAGGAACAACTGGTGAAGCTGCAGTAAAACAGTCTCACCTTAAGGTAGGCTGGGCAGAGCTGGGGAGAAAGACTGGGGCTGGATCTGTAAAACTGGGAGTCATCTGCGTGGAAATGAGATTTAAACCCATGAGATCTGACAAGGTCATCAAGAGAAAAAGTGTAGAAGAAAATAGAATAAAGACAGGAGAAAGACTTGGGGCATGACTCTCCATGCGGGGGTTGAATATGAATCCTGGTCCAGCAGAGGAGGAAGATCAGTCAGATGGGTTATCATGAAAACCCTGAGAGGAGAGACTAGTCAATAATACCAAATACTGAAAGGGATACCCCTGAGGGACCTTGCGTGTGTCAGTTAAGGGTCCCCAGAGCTTGTGGTCCAAGGAAAGGCTTTAGCAGGGGAAAAGCCACGAATGTACTTGGCAGGAAAGGATTTCTGGAGAGCTTTTCTTCCTTGGAGCTAAGGAGAGCTGTTCCCCCCAGAAATAAGCTTAAGTCCAGTAAAGTGTAATATCTAGAAGGGCAGGCAGGGTCTTTGGTTTTTGTCTTTGAATCTCCAGCACCCAGTACAATGTCTAGCATATAGCAGGGGCTTAATAGATGCTTGTTAAATTGAATGGAATTGAAAGGTAAGTGACTGCCATCTGGTGATGCAAGAGCAGAACTTCAGAAAGTATTGCTCACAGAATAAAGGAATCTGACAGGGAACAACAAACGACTGCCATCTTCTGGATGTTGTGAGAACTACAGGGAGCATGGCTGCAGTAACACTGGACAGAAAGGGGACCCCATGATGGGAAAACCAGTGCTATGTGCAAGACAGGCTTTTAAGTTTAATTTGCATCGTTAACATTTTATCCATCACTCTCTTAAATCTAAACAATAAAAACACAATAAATCAAGCCCTGATTTGCAGCATTTCCAATTTCTGAAGAGTAAATGTTTACACTGAAAATTTAACAATTGGTTCCTTTGAGCCATAGGAGCTAGCTCTAGCATACTCCTGGAGAAAAATAACCAAAGCAGTTCATTAAGGCCAATGAAACAAAAGCAAAACTGTACAGACAGAGGATTTTGAAGAGGAACACCAATAAGGAGGAACAACCCCTAAGGATCCTGAACTAGAACCCTGCTAGGTGCTCTATTGTGAGTAACTAAAACCATACTTGCTCTGAGTGGAGGGTTGCATGTTGGTAGGTAAATTACTTAGTGTATTCTGATATGAATTCTGTTTCCCTTAACCTATAACAAACTGATTGTGTTTTGAGCCTTGTGAACCTATATCCCCGTAAGAGTAATTGGTGACTATTTCCTGGGGTAGGAAGAAGGGGAGGCTTCTATATTATTTAACGGTGGCAATGGACTGGAGGAATGAGAAGTTACACAAGGTATACCTGGGCTCCTTTTATCAGGACCCATTTCAACCTAGCCTGAGTTTAGCTTAGCTCTTACAAAGCAGTGATCCGACCAAGTTTACGTCCAGACGCGATGGGTGAGCTAGATTAACCAGAGTCTTGGTTATCACTGGGCTAAGTTCCCAAAGGTCACTTCCAAAAGTTGCTCCTTGCTCTTTAAGGCATCAGTGTTGTATTGGCTGCAAACCTGGTGCCCTCTGGACTTTTCAAACTTATAAGACCATGGGCTTCACTCCCTTCACCAATTGCTGAGCTTCCTCCAAATATAACTGAATCTGACAGGACTTTCTGAATGCCTCTGCTTCGAATCAAAGAGGCTTCTCTTCAGCACATGGTTAACTGACTCAGACCAGTTCCAGAATGTCTATGCATGTTCCACAGTCTATATCTCCAGATTATCTCTACATATCATAACAATTTTCCCAGAGGCAGCTTCCTAGAATCTACCATGTGGAGAAACCATTTTAGTAGGCTGATAAGGTCTGCAAATGTGTCAAACCTCCATTATATTGTAATCCTGAGATCTATGACCCAGGGATATAGAATGGCCTTCACCATACTATACTGCTTCCTTCATTAACATATCTGGAAATTGAGAGTCAGCAAAATAATGCCCCTCAGAAAAACTATAATTAAACAAGCAAGCAAAATGATGGAGAATGGAAGGATAGATGAAATCTTTAATCACAATCATAGGTGAATGGGATAGAAAAAATAGCAAAGCCTGCATTTTCTAGAATCCCTACTTTGTGTGAGGCATATAGGCAGAGTAATGTTGATAAGTACAAATATTCAAGTATGTTATAAGAACAAAAGAAAAAACAGAAATTGTAAATGATTTCATATCTTATGGCATAGTTGTGATATTATTGGGTTCCTTTTTTATTAACCAGTTAATGAAATGAACAAAAGATGGATACACAATATAACAAGGTAGTAACAAAGTCATCCCATGTATTCAAATGAAGGTGTGTGCTGTTGTAACACTGCTCTTGTCTACATAGTTACAATCACTGTATATTGTTTCTGTTCTGCTTTTTTCACTCTGTATCACATCATGTGAATTTTCTAGTATTTCTTTGAATTCATTAAAATGTATTGGTTAAGAGCTTGCTATGTGCCAAGGACAGTACTAAATTCTGGAGATTCAAATGAAAAGCAGTGACAATCCCTGCCTGCCTTCAAGACGGTTACATTCCAGAGGAGGAGATCACACAGAAAGAGGAGTGGTTGCTGGGGACTAGCACTTTGATCCAGAAAATTTGCAGGGGTCTTGAGTGGGCTATGGAAGAGTAGATTGACAAACCCCATCCAGGAACAATAGCAAAGTTGATTAGATCATGATTCATGGTTCCAAAAACAGGGCAGAGGAGGTAGAGGGAGAAAACAGAATAAAGGTTCTATGGCAGGGGTAGGAAGAGAAGGCCCTGGGGAGAGAGTGAAGAAACAGTTCAGACCTTCCTTGAAATAGTAGTCCCAGTCAGGCAAGCAGCCACCAATCAGGACAGCAGGGCCTCAGGACTAAAGTTTCTCCAGAACCAGTCTTTGTTTCTTATACGGCAATTCTTGATGCTGCAATGTTTTCCTTAAAAAAAAAAAGTGGGGGCTTTTGAATTTTTTTTTTTAGTGTAAAATGAGTACATCTGTATAAAGCATGCATGTCCACTTGGTTTGTCTTAAAAGCAGCTTGAAGGTGACACAGATCTCTGGAATCTGGCCTACCTCTAAGGAGAGGACAGCCTGGGATTGAGCTTGTACCTCAGGCAGGTAGGCCCCAGGAATACTTTGAGGCTGGGTGTTCTTTACTCTAGTCACCAATAAAGGACCAGAATTGTATCTATCTGTGCTCCCTTCCCCACCCCAAATACTGCTTGTCTGTGGATACAACTTGGAAGCAGAACAAAAGCTGCTTCCCTGGTGGCTAATCCATAGCTTAAAAGGGAAGGCTTGCCCCAAACTTGTACCCATTAGCTTGGAGTCTTCCCACCAAATGCTGCTTACACAAAGACTATTAGAGAAGTGAGTTAACAAGTAAACTCATTTATCCAAGCAAAGCAGCAAACGGAAATCGGAGAAAATCTACAGATTAGAATATGCCAAGAAATATACAAAAGTATATGAGCTCTTTGCTGGGAGCAAGAGGAGATCTCAACTCAAACCAAGAGAGCATCCCCAATATCAGCCAAAGAGAAATTCCCCAAAGTTTCTAGGCTGGCAAGCTGGAATTCAGGGACAGGTTGAAAAGCTAGCTTCTCCTACATGCTTACAGCTTCCAAAGTCTTTTTCTCTCTAATCCCTGGGGAAGGAGATTGGGGCAGCAGGTAGATACGATTCTTGTTATTGTTGTTGGTGGTGGTCCTTCATTCTAGTCCTTTATTGGAGACTGTGACCTTATGAGCTTCCAAAGATCAGAAGAGTGGACTGCAAGAGGTCTAATACATGGAATCCATTCCAGATTTTATAGACAGCCAAGCCTGGTAAGGAGGGAAGGCCCTGGAGACCGCTGGACCTAGCATAGCAGTGGGGTAAAGGGCAGCCAAAAGTCAGAGATGACTCATCCATTGCTTATGTCAAATTCCAACTTTGCTGGGCAAATGCTTTGTAGCAACTGCTTTAAGGTGCAGCCCATTGTCCCAGGGGTCACAGGGAGAATGGAGGCTCCCAGGGTTTTTTTGGGGGGTGGGGGTGGGGGAATACTTTGTAACTTCTGTTCTTGCTATGTATTTTCAGCAAATATATCTTTGTAAAAAGCCAATTAATGTTAATTGATCCAATATGTCATTGATCCATTTCGAGGACAGTGGATAAACAATAACAACCAGGGGACTAATCTTTGGAGGGTACCAGTGACATAAAGCAGATACTAACTATAATTGGTAGAATACACCATAATAGAAATTCTAGCCCAAAACAGTGGAGAAAACCCCGCTGCCCCTCAGGAAGAAGTATGTCTAAAAACCTGAGGGAAAACAGAAGTAATTAGCCTTGCCTCTAAGGGCCTCATCCCTAGGCTGAGGTCATAGGATTGGTGACTTTTACTAATTTTTGTCTCATACCTTCCCTCTTAGTTTTCTCTGAATTTGTTGCTTTGAGGTTGCTTATCTCAACAGGGGAACTAGGATCCCTTGTGCTCCAATTCTACCCCCACCTCAGATCCTAAAAGTAATTCTGTTTTTGCCATAGTCTAAGGGGTCCTCGCCAGTAGCAAGAGTAGGGAGGTTGGGATAGGGGGAGATGGGAGGAAGTGAAAGTCACCCACCAGGCATAGTATGGAAAAGTGATTTTTATTACCACACAGAAAGGAAATTCTTTAAAGAAAAAGAAAAATTCCAGGATGATTATAATCAATTATGAAAATAATAGTCAGGCATCTTGGTATAGGGCTGCTCACGGTTATTTTCCATCTCAAATGCAATGAATACACTCCTATCGATGTCAACTAGGCTCCTGGTTTCAGTGATTCTTCTCTCTTCAGGAGACTTCTTCCCTCTCATCTGGTTCTTCTCTGCCATTATTTCTGCAGTCACCAATTCCAGTAGCCAATACCTCCCTGCTCAGATAGCCTGATGTGGGGGGAAGATGCCAGCTTCCTTTTGAGACATCACAATGCCCATGTCAAAAGAAAGGAGACACACAGGAAGAAGACTCATTCCAGAAACAGGATAGCTTAGAAGACCATGTGCTTCTAGGGCTGGGCCTGGTGGGGGCGGGGGAAGGGGAGGGCAAAGCATCCATCCACCACTAACCCTGCTGAGCTCAGAGAGTTGACTGCTTACCTTGTGGCAAACAGGAAAGAGAGGCTTGATGGACAGAGATTCGACAGTCAGTATATCCATGAAATTCTGGCTCAGTAGTTAATTAAAAGTTTCCTTATGGTAGACTGGAAAGCAGTCAGAGGATATTTGTATCTGCTGTGAGATAGAAGTAGGGGTAGAATCCCTTCATCATGCATCCCCAAGGGAGATACCACAGCTAAATTCCTCAAAATAAATGTTTCTTATAGTAAAATAATGTCCCATTTCATTCATATATCACAATTTGTTCAGACATTCACCAACCAGTGGACACCTACTTTTTTTCTCAGTATTTTGCTACTACCAAAAAAAGTGCTCCTGAAAATATTTTATTATATTTTTGTAAGGTACTACAGCCAGTACCTATCATATGGGAACATTTCAGCTCTTCAAAGGGGTAGAAAAGGTACATTAATGTTTGTAATGGTGCTTCTTTACTAAAAGAACTTAACACTGCTTCAGTGGCCTTAGAATAGTGGCTTCATCCAGCAGAGAAGAGAGAGTCAGAAATGGATTGGGTGACATGTGATACGGACTGTTTCCTAAAGGAGACCACTGGCATTCTGGCCTGTAGTTCATCATCACGAGCTGTCCCAAGCATTTCCCTACTCATGTAACTCCCCACGGAGACCATGTGGTGCATTGGTGGGAGAACGTAACCCAGGGTTCTGAGTAGATTATTATATCCTTGCTCTTGTGGTATGTTGAGTAAGTGATATGGTTTTTCTTTTGCCTTTTGCCTTCTAATTTAATAAATGTTTCATGGCAAAAGAGGTCCAAAAAGCCAATGAGGAGAAGAATGACTTAATAAGTAGAATTGGCCAAATGGAAAAGGGGGTCCAAAAGCTTACTGAAGAAAATAATTCCTTCAAAATTAGAATGGAGCAAATGGAAGCTAATGACTCTCTGAGAAATAAAGAAATTATAAAACAAAACCAAAAGAAGGAAAAAAAATGAAGATAATGTGAAATCTCGTTGGAAAAAAAACTGACCTGGAAAATAGATCCAGGAGAGCTAATTTAAATGTATAAGAATAAAAACTATTCCCTGTTTAATATTGTTAAAGTATATCAATATACAGTTTTCAAAGGAAGAAAGCCAAGCTCTCAACAGCCATGTGACAAAAATCACTAATAATTAAAGAAATCTAAATTTAAGCAACTCTAAAGTTCTATCTCACACCCATGTGATTGGCAAAGATGACAAGAAAAGAAAAATGACAATTGTTGGAAGGGCTGAGGGAAAAAAGGAACTGTTGGTGTTCATGTACTGTTGTTGGAGTGAATTGCTAAAACCATTCTGGAAAGCAATTTGGAACTATGACTTCAGAGTCATACCCATGTGCAAATTGTGCACACCGTTTGACCCAGTGATACCACTACTAGGGCTATACCAAAATATTAAAGAAAGAGAAATGTTTTTTTTTAAATGTGTATAGCTGTTCTTTTTATAATGGCAAAGAAATGGAAAGTAAGGGAGTACCAATCAATTGGGGAAGGGCTAAACAAATGATGGCATATAAATAAAATGGAAAACTATGGCACTTTGTGAAATGATTTCAGAGAAACCTGGGAAGACTTGTATGACTGATGCAGAGGAAATGAATAGAACCAGGAGAACATCTAAACAATAACAATGATAAAAAGACAAAAAGCTTTGAAAAACTTGAGACCTCTATCAACACAACAACCAATCATGATTACAGAGTACTGATGATGGAGCTTTTTACACATCTCCTAACAAAGAAATGGCGATTGAAGATGCAAAATGAGACATACGTTTTTGGACTTTGCCAATGCAGGAATTTGCTTTGTTTGATTATACATTGTTGTAACAGGTTGGTTTTGCCTTTTTGTTTTTGGTGGTGGGGTGGGAAGGAAAGAGAATAAATGCTTATTAATTCTTAAAAAATAAATTTGTTTGACTCAGAGTTTCCGCTGCTTATCAAATATACCCAAGGAAGCCAGTGAAAACAAAAGGCTCTGTATTTGCAAAAATGTTTATAATAGTATTTTTTGTGTGGTAGCAAATAACTGGCAAGAAACTGGCAAACAACTGGCAACAGTAGCTAAAGAAGTTGTGGTATTGTATGGTTGGGAATGTAATAGAATATTGCTGCGAACTGATACACATGAAATAATGAATCTGATAATTAGAGAGAATCTTGGAAAGAATTTGATGCCAAGTGAAGTAAGCAGAGCCAGGGAAACATTACGCACAATAGCTAAAACAATGAAAATACAGAGACCAACAAGAAAACCGTCAAAAAGTGAACATTGTAAAATCATCATGACCAAGCTGAGATGAGAAGACACCTCTCGGTAAGGGAGCAGATCTGTCCTGCCCTAATTATGCCAGTTGTAGGGTGGCATATCCTCTAAGAGAACAGTAAGATACCAAAGAAAGAGGGGCCCATGCCAGCTTGATTATTAAGAAGTTTTATTAGGGTTAATTGGGGGAGTTTACTCAGAAGAGGCCAGTCGATCTGGGCAGCAGCAGGACAAAGTAACATCATGGATCCCTGCATCATGTGCCAGTTTTCCCATGGGATAGTTGGAGCTTCATTTGCTGTTCCCATTCTCCCTGGAGACTCGTGGTCATGTTTCCAGGCTCTGGCCACCACCGTATACTCTCCAAGAAGTCAAGGTTTGCAAGTGTATAGAATATTGAAATTGGAACAATGTATACATTAGATTCTTTCGATGTATTGACTTGTTTTTCTGAACTTATATTTTGTCTCTTCATATCTCTCTTCTCTTAAAAAAAATTCTTCACTGCAGCATGTTACAGCCTATTTGCCTTCCTCCCAGTTGGTTTCTTGGGGAACCTCAACCATGCAGTTTCAGGAATTCAAGAGGTTAAGGCTTGAGTCAGAAATTGTTGATTTGTTCTACAAATGGAACTTAGACTTTTAGAGTACTTTTGGTTTTTTTCCAAAGCAAGTAATTTTGGATTCAGAACCGCAGAAGACTGTTCCTGGAGAGCTCTAAGAGCCAATGACTAAAACTTATCTGGTTTAACATGTACATGGTTTGATTTTTTCATTTAGTCTAAGAAGAAAATACACAACTATGGTATGTGGTGGGATCACTCTTGGAAGCATTTTCCATACCCGGTATAGTCCTTTAATTCATAAGCTTTCACTCATTGGTTCCTATTCTTCTTGGAGATGGGATTTTGTAATAATTAAATATAAGGATAATCTGAATTTGATCTCTGATTTGAGCAAGGATGGTGATTGGAACTAGTGAAAGCAGATACAGGGGAAAAGCTGTAGCAGAGAGGATACAAATGGGGTGGAGTTTCATGCACTCATTTATGGACAGATTCCAGGAGCTGGCAGGAGGCAGGAGATACTGGGAGAGAGTAACCAACAGGGAACATTTCCCCTTATTTCTGCACAGTATTTTGCACCTATATTACTATAAGTCCCGAGTCTTGGTAGTTTAATACCCCATTAATTTCCTTTCTTGTAGCTTTTTGAATGGACTATCTCTTTCCATCATTTCTTCTTGGTTTTTATTAATCCTGTAGAAAAATGCTGATGACTTTTAAGGATCCCACTTGCATCTTGGCACTCTATTGAAGCCATCGATTAGCTTTGATTCATTTTGCATGGTTTTTTTCCAAAATTATATCTTGTTTTATTTTTCAATGAGCAAAAATCCACCTTCTCTCCCTAGCACAGAGTAGGCATAGGCATTTAATAAATATTTATTGGCTAACTGATCTTCCACCCCAGCTGAGAGGTGATTTTCTTATGAGCATTCTTTTTTAATTGCCTTTCCTTTTCTTTTACTCAAGCTGGCTGTTTGTATGTTCCTGTTTATGATGGAACACTAGGGAGCTGAGCTCTATTTGGACTTCTTGCTCAGCCATTCTAGGCTTCTGTGTAGATATAGAGGTGTGTGAGTGCTCTTGACGCCAAACAGACCAAAAGATTGTGTGAAATGTCTTCAAGGATTGCTACAGGATTGAGCCCAAACACGATGTTCCTTTCTAGCCCTGAAAAGCGCCTAATGCTGTCAAGGATAATATAATTGCCTTCTTCATTGTGGTCAGAGCTGATCCTGAGCCCCCTGATTTTCTTAGTTGCTTGTTTTAGTGGAATTTCATAGTCTTCTACATCCCTGCGTGTGCTGACCAGAATAGCGATGTTTTTGGAAGAATAACCTACTTGGAACAGTTTTTTGCACTGATCTGCCACACATGTTACAATCTGGTCCCTTGTCAAGTTTTTTCTAATGTCACACAAACCCTGAATCCCTGAAGACCAACAAGCTTTATCCAGCATCTTCAAAGATGTCGGGTGGATAGGGAATGGAGACTTTGTTTTGATTATTTCCATATTTCGTTGAATATATTTTGCTATAGGATCTGCATTTCGGACTACTCTGGTGAGCTGTTCTTGGGGGTACTGCTTAAAGAAACTGGGAAGGCCATTATGATCTGTATGACTGGTCTGATAATAATCTAAGAAGATCCAGAGTATCCCCGGCGAAACCTCATTTTTTTGAGTGATCGCCTTGGCCTTCTCATACCAGGGACCATCTTCCAAACGGAAATTCTGAGCTTCATCAATGATAATGTGCTTAACTTCCTCGAAGAGGTGTGACTGGAAACGTTTTCGAGTCACAGCCACACAGATATCTTTCTTTCTGTGGAAAATAAAAAGCCAGGGGATAAGGGAACAGGGAGCAAAATCAGCTCTCATCCAGAAACTATTTTTCTTTACCTTCGATCCTTTGCTTACTTTGTCTCACACACGGCATAAATCCTATGATGTCTACCTTTTGAAAGCCTTCCTTTAAGATACAATTCAGTTGGGGCAGCTAAGTGGTGCAATGGATGGAAGCATCGCACCTGGAGTCAGGAGGACCTGAGTTCAAATGTGACTTCAGAAACTTACTAGCAGGTCACTTAACCCCACTTGCTCAACTTCCTCCCACCAAAAAAATGCAATTCAGTTGCTACCCCCTTTCTTCTGTCCTACTCATCAGTGCTCCCCCTCCCCTTCCTCCACACTCAAGCTTTGCCAACAACCCTTCTGTGACTATGGAGCCACTGAGTCCCTGTTACCATGATGTCCTTAGGAGAATACACACCTTCCACCCTGGCCAGCTCCCTTCCAACAACTCTCCATCTGTGCCAGTGGAGGAAGGGAACTGATGTGGGTATCAGAAATGCACAAGTGGGCCCCCAACACTTTGAATTTCCTGACGCTATCAGACTGGATTAGTTTTAACTCACCTCTTTTCTCTTTCCTGTACTTCTCCATGAGTTGCAACATAACCAGAAAACAGACAACAGGAGGGATAAAGGAAGAGAAACAGGGAGCATGGACAATTTAAAATTAGAGAATTGGGTTCTGAATTACCACAGTCACTGCCTAAGACAGATTTTTTTTTTAAAACCATAGGACACTAGCTCAGGACAGAGGGTGGCTCACCTCATGAAATCCTTCAGGGGCTGATTTTCACAGACATAGAGGATCTCTTCTTTCTTACAGCTGAACATATTCCTGATTTTCTCTATGATCTTCATGGCTATAACTGTCTTCCCTGTTCCAGGTAAGCCATGGACAAACAATTCTGGAGTGTTGTGGAGGTTCTTTGAAATCACATTATACTGTTCAATTGTGAGTAGGTTTAGAACCTCATAGCCAAGCTGGTCACTTAAAAAGGAGCGGAAGCTGAGCAAGACTATCACCAGGGATTGCAGCAGCTTTGTCATTTCCTTGTCTCTCACTTTGTAAGATGAAGGGTAAAGAATGGGCAGGCCTGAGCTCCTGGGGACCTCTGCATCACTTCCAGAGTTCAGGATCAGAACCTTGGGAATAATACACACTCTCCCAGTGTAACCGCCGGTGTTCACCAACTTTTGCTTTAGCATAAGGGCAGTACGGATGGAATAGATCTCTCCATAAAGAGTTGGCTCCCTGAGGACTGTAAACAGAACTGGTAAGCTGTTAGGGGCTATTAGAAGAGCATCACAAAGGACTCTCTTGTTCTCCTGTAAGCCAATATCAACTGCCCAGCTTCTAGAAAATATCAATAGTCCTTGGGAACACTCTTCTTCACACATCTGTTTATTCATTAACTCTTCCAGTCCTTCATTTTCTGAGAACAACTCCTGGCACAGGGAATCTGGATTGTATTTTATCTCATCCGATGGTACTAAACATGGAAACAAGAAAGTTAGAAAATCACTCAAGAGCTTCAAGAGAAATACTGACGTTTGAACCTTTCTCAGCACCTCCAATATGTGCAGTGCCATGAACTGTATGAGTAGTATCACCCTTCCTTCCCGTTGCTCTTTAGCTAAGGATATATCTAGAAATCTGGAAGGGACCATGGAGGTCATTTCATCCAATGCCCTCATTTTATAGATGAGGGACTGAGGCCCAGAAAGGTGGAGTAATTCGCACAAGACCACCTACACAATAAGAAGATCCCATATTTAACCTAGAATTCCTAATACTATATTTAATATGTTTTTATTTATTTATATATTATATATATTTATATTTTATTCTAATATTTAATTGAAATATTAACAAATAACATCTTCAATATGATTTCCATAAGGTTGATGCGCTTTGCAAGATTCACATGAACTTGATGTAGTAAGTCAATAACTCCACGTTGCCATCAATTTTAGCACATTCACTCTTGGAATATGAATATGAAATTGTATGATGTTATTTGAAGTTGAAGAAGTTATTTGTTAATATTCCAATTAAATAAAATGTTGTTGAAAATTTCAATCATTTCATTTCTTGAAAATATGCATTTTTGCCTATGTGTCCAGACTTTAGGAACACCTTGTATAGTATTCTTGTAACTGTGCCACTCTTGGCACTGCACAATCTCTAGCAATTGGAGAATGAGGTGGGGAGAGCACTCAGTGACCCACCTGGAATGGCCCATTCCACTTTGGGGCAATGGCTCAGGCTGCCATTTAAAATTATATCTGAGGAAAAGGTCAAAGTATGTGAAGTTCTTTAAAAGTGAAAAGCTATAAGCTATACTGAGGTAGGACTATGCAGTGGGAAGAGCCCTGGGACTGGAATCAGATGACTTAGGTTTTAGTCCTAACTTGGCCAATGGCCATGGGAAAACCATTCAGCCATTCTGGGTCTCAGTTTCTTCATCCATAAAATGGTGGTGTGGTGGGAAGAAGAATCGAAGGAAATAAGTATTTATTAAGTGCTCACTGCGTGGCAGGCAGTGTGCTAAGCACTTTACAAATAATACCTTGTTTGATCTTCCCAAGGACTCCGGGAGGTAGGGGCTATTATTATCCCCATTTTATAGGGTGAAATAACTGACAGACAGAGGTTTTTTGGGAGTATTTGAGGCCAGATTTTAACTCAGTCTTCCTGCCTCCAGATCTAGCATGCTATCCACTGCACCACCTAGTTGCCCTTAGAGGCTTCTATCTGCCTCAGTTCTACATCTGTAAAATGGGGATAATATAACATTTATCTTACAAGATTGTTGTAAGGATGAAAGAACAATTATAAAATACTTTTCAGATCTTAAAGTAATATATAAAGCCTAGTTACCATCATCATTAAAGTGGTTATTGGTATTGTTATCAGCAGATATTTTTGTGAAATCACTCAAATAAGGATTCAAAATATACTTTCATCATATCATGATTTCACTGGCATGAATATATTCTCTTCAGAATACAATTTCTCCATACATTAGAAGACTCAACTTCTGGCACTATTCAAAAAAAAATTAGAACCTGGTTAATAAATCTCTCCAAATTTAGCTAGGCTGGTCATTGACTTATAGATGCCTGGTTGGCCACAAGACCTATACTCAAAGCTTTCCATTTGGGTTGGAACTACCAGAATGAGTGCTGGTTCATCTTTTCTTTGCCAGCCCAGGGTCACCTTCATGCCACGATTATCTTTCAGAACAGGACATCATGTGAGTAGAGGACAAAGGAATTCTAATGGATACCACTATTTCAAAAGGAATATTTTTTAAAACATCATAGAATTTGATAGGAACATATCAACAAATAAATTCTATTTAAATATACCTTTTTTTAAAGAATGCATCCAACTGGGAAATGCAGAATCCAATCATGTTCTTTTCTTCCCCACTCTATCTGTCAAGGTTGCTAACATGCTAATATTTGAGAAAAATGGCAACTGAGACATAGTGTCAAGCGTTCTGATAAATTTGTGACATTTTCAGAAGTTTGTAGGAGGAAGTTGGGGACAGTGTAGATTCCAAATCTATGAAAAAAACACCCTTAGAAGGGCAATGACTATAACCCCTGAAGAAATTGTAGGAGACAGAATAATGTATTGGAAAGGACAACTGATCTCCCTGCTAGCACAAATGCTCATTAGGGTACTGTTGTGGCAATAGTAGAAAAGAATATCTGCATATTATGAATTAGGTTATTATTTACACTTCTAGTGTGAAAGCTATTCATTTGTTTGCTTTGAGAAAAATGTCTGTCTAGACCAGGGGTTCTAACCCATTTTTGTATGTCCTGGACCTCTTTGGCAGGCTATTGAAATCTAAGGACCCTTTTAAAATGCATCTAGGCAAGGAGGAAGAACAGTGGGTAGAATTTTGGGCCTAGAGTCAGGAAGACCTGAGTTCAAATTTGACATTTACTAGCTGTATCACACTAGGCAACTCACTTAACCTCTTCTGCCTCAGTTTCCTCATTTGTAAAATGGGAACAGCACCACGCCAATGCAGAGTTGTTATAAAGATCAAACGAGACAATAATTGTAAAGTCTTTGGCACATAGTAAGCACTATAAGTGTTAGCTATTTGCTATTGTTATTAAATGTATAAATAAAGCACATAGGATTACAAAGGAAACCAATTATACTATATTGAAATAAAGATGGGATCTTTTGCCATTCAAATTCATAAAACCCCTGAAATCTATCCCCTGACCCTCTAGGGGTCTGTGGATCCCAGAGTAAGAATCTCTGGTCTAGAAAAAAAAGTACCCACTAGTAAACAAAAATATATATTTGAATTTCCACAAATTAAGTTTGCAGCTTAAGTTGCAATTTAACATCTCACAATAGAGATTGGTCAGTAAGACTCTCATGGGATGAGAGCAACACTCAGGAGAGCAAATTTCTTTTAAATAAAGATGTCTCATAAGAGCACTGTTAAGAGAAGCCTGATTCATTAATTTGGTTGCTATTGTCCCTTGTTTTGTGCAAGCAGCCATATCTTATATAGTTACCATATACATCACATATGGTCAGAGTCAAATGGGCCCAATGCGTTCATTTCAGGATCATTTGTCTCCAAATGCACTGAACATCTTGATCCGCTCCAGAAGGAGAATTTGAGGTCTTTAAACTTGGGCCAGTTACCTGGGAACAAACGTTTCTGGAGCTCCTCCTTATGTTCCAAGTCCTTCTTGCAATATACCGGTCTGCTGAGGGGAGGGCAATTGTCCAGGCTCAACTGAGAGTCAAAGTTTTTAGTCAGGAGTGAAAGATCTTAACAAAGACAAAAAATACTGTTAGCCTCCTCTTGTCCCTTCCTCAATGAATAACAGAATATCAGGGTTGGAAGTCACCTCAGACCTAACACATCCAGAGCAAACATCCACCCCATAACATACCTGCTATGTGGTCAGTGAGCTTTTGCTGGAAGACCTCAAGTGAACAAGGGACAACTCATCCAACTTCAGGATAGCTCTAGTTCTGAAGTCTTTCCTTAGGCCAAGCAGAAATTGACTCTGTAGCTTACACCCATTTATCTTTCTCCTGCCCCCTGGGGCTGAGCACAAGGAAGTCAACTCATCAACTTCCATGGATTCAATTACCTATGCTGATTTGTAACTCTACTTAACCAGCCCTAACTTTTCTGCTGCTGTCCAGCTTTACATCTCTAACTACTCATATCTTGAACTGGATATCCCAAAGACATCTTAAACCCAACATATCCAAAACTGAACTCATTATTCCCCCCGCCCCCAAACCATCTACCCTTCCTAATTTCCCGATTACTGTTGAGGGTGGGGCCATTGCCAGTCCTCTTGACTTTTCTCTTGCCACTGGACTCTGGAGGAGAGAGTGAGGCTAATGACTGCACAGCTCTGCCTCCACTTCATGTGCAAGACAGGACATCACCTTCATGATGTCATTGGTCCTCTTTGAGAATGAAGGATGAACAATGTTGAGAGTGCCACCATCCTCCTAGTCACCCTTCACTCCTCATGATCTCTTAACCCCATATTCAGTCTGTTGTCAAGGCCTGTTGATTCAGCTTTTGTAATTTCTCTTTAATATGCCCCTTTCTCTCCTCTGACACTGCCACTACCCTAGTACAGGCCCTTATCACGTTATGCCTGGACTACTGCAATAGACTGCTGGTGGATCTGCCTGCCTCAAGTCTCTCCCCACTCTAGCCCATTCTTCACTCAGCTGCCAAAATTAACTTTCTAACATGCAGGTCTGACTATGTCACCTTCCCTGTCACCCCATTCAGTAAAATCTAGTGGCTCCTTATCATCTCCAGGATTAAATATGAAAGATGTTCAAAGCCCTTCACAACCTGGCTGCCTCTTAATCTTTCCGGTCTTCTTACACCTTATACTCCACCACATATTTTTCAGTCCAGTGACACTGGCTTCCTTGTTGTTTCTTGAACAAGAAAATTCTCTACTCTCTGTATGTTCATTGGCTGTCCCCCATGCTTGTGTCTCTCCACCTCCTCATCTCTACCTCCTAGCTTCCTTCAAATCATCCCTAGAATCCTACCTCCTACAGTAAGCCCATTCTATGCCCCTTAATTCTAGTGCCTTTCTCCTCTTGATTACTCCCACTTAATTTTCGTTATAAGATTAGGCCTGAAGGTCTTGAGACCCACCATGACAGCCTCTCCTTAAGGAAGACTGTAAGCTTATAGAGAACATACTCAGAAAAATACTGACCATACCATTTCTTGAAGGTTAGTACATCTGTGTCCCCCAAATAATATTTTGCCTGCCACCAGCTTGTTTCTCTCCCTGATGACCAACTCCTAAAATAAAATTTTGCCCTGACCTCTGGAGAAACCATCCAAAATCATAGTATAAGAACTCTGCCCTCAGAAGAGCACTTTGGAGAACATCAATCTCTCCAGCAGGAACAGCCCTCCCTGCTGGAGCACCCCCTTCCTGCTGAATGGATCCATATCTCTGTGCTCCCCAATACTGCACTGCCCTTACATGAATTATACTCTGTTAGTGTGTATACCTGAGTTGTACGTGAGGTCCCCTTCTCCTCTCTTCTCTTCCCTTTCTTCCTCATTGCTTCCCATAAAGCTTTGCATTGAATTGACTACCATTGTTTTACATGTAATTCTCAGCACCCAAACTCAGTAAAGGGTTGTTTCCCCAACATCTCTGGCTGACTCACAAGCCTTTCCTTAGACATAAACTGGATACTGGGACAAGGACTTAACCTATTGAAGGCTGCACCTATACGGGGAGAAGAGGGAACTATGAGCCTGGTTTTAGAAAGTAAAGGTCCATAGGGGAACCCTACATAATCCCAAAAGGGGCTCCCTTATGCTAGAGGATGGTCTCTGAAAAATGCTGTCTATTCTGGGTCTGTACATAATTGTTTGCATGCTGTCTCCCCCATCAGACTATGAATTCCTTGAGAGCAGAATCTGTCTTTTTGCCTTTCTTTACTTCCTCATAATTTAGCAGCTCCTGGAATATGGTAGGCACTTAATAAATGTTTATTGACTGACTGACTGACTGACAAATTACATGGAAGGACATTGGTTTGATCCAATACGGTTTTTATTTCCTTTGTAGACCAGCCAGAAACAGTTTCCAAACAAATGAATCTACACTAGGTCCGGTAGGTGGTGCAATGAATAGAATTCTGGACTAGGAGACACGGAGACATGAATTCAAGTTCTGTCTCAAATACTTACTAGCTCATGACCTTAAACAAGTCACTTAACATCTCTTAGACCCAGTTTGTTTTCTGTAAAATGGAAATAACAGTCTTACCTATTTCCAAGGGTGGTTATGGGGATCAAATGAGAAAACGTATGTAAAGCTCAAACCTTAAAAAATGTTATGTAATGGTCAGTTATTATTAGCCACCTGCAAACTGGATCAACCTTTATTTCTCCCTTTACTATTTCTTTGGCTCTGCCAAAAGACATTCTGCTAATGAACAGCTTACTATAATTGGGCTCCTCTCATAGGACTTCTGGATGTTTTAACTGAGAAATGGAATTGTATCTGAATCATTTATATTTTGGTCATAAAATTTCAGTCACTACCTTGAGATTTTTAAGCCCACCCCATATAGATTATTTACTCGATAAAGGAAGCTATTTTGTTCTTTCAATTTATAATATTTAAATTCATCATTAAACTTATTAAAATCCAAATGTCAGAGAGGCGGCTAGGTGGCACAGTGGATAGAGCATTGGGTCTGGAGTCAAGAGGACCTGTGTTGAAATCTGACCTCAGACACTTACTAGCTATGTGACCCTGGGCAAGTCACTTAATCCTGATTGCCTCAATTTAAAAAAAAAATCCATATATCAGAAACTGGGAAGCATAGATTGCCAGTGCCCTGATCACAGAGCATGGTTACTGATTACAGAGACCATGCTCTAAGTGTGAACTAAGACATCAAATATGATTTCAGAAACTCGACTCCTCAGGGAGAATCCTAACTGCAGGAAGAATTTATAAAAAGAACCAGCAGTGCTCCTCCACCCAAGTTCAAGGTTGTTCTCAGTTCTAAAAGAATAGAGTACAAGCTGGAGCCCCCACACTGCAAGCCCTCAAGATAGATATTTGTAAATGAGCTCTGAGGCAGCTGGGTGGCAGAGTGTCTAGAGGGCAGATTTGGAGTGAAAAAGACCCCAGTTCAAATCCTGCCTCAGACATTCAACTTAGCACTCACTAAACCATTCTCAGCCTCAGTTTCCTCTAATTTGGGGATAATAGTAGCATCTACATCATAGGGTTATTGTAGGACTCAAATAAGATGATGTTTGTAAAGTACTTTGTAAACCTTAAACCTTAAAGTGATATGTGAAGGTCAGTTATTATTAATTCTACTATTACTGTACAAAAGTACAGTACAAAAGATTGAAAGAGACAGCGGAGGACCAGAGAAGTAATCTGAAAAGGCAGTGAATAGGGGGAAGGAACCCTTTTTTTCTTACCTGAGTCAGCACCCAACATCATGTCCATCCATTCATCAGTTGATAATCTGTCTATATGCCTATTCTTCACAATCCATGAAATGGGCCTTTCTGAGAATACCACACAACAAAATGGTTCCACTCTGACCACACAGACATAACTACAGAGCTCTCCTCTGTCATATACTTCCAGAAATTTGATTGTATAGCTTATTGAATACCTATCGCGGCAAAAGTGGACAACAGGCAAGTTGTCTATCTTTTCTTTTATTACTCTTCTCACATCTTCCACATATTCCCTCAAGACTCCCACAACTTTCCGAGTGCCATCTTCCACACCAATAAATAGGTATCCTCCTTCTGTGTTGGCAAACGCTGAAATGTACCTTGCTATTTTTTTTTTTACATTGTTGAAAATTTTTTCGGTGGAGAACTCTTTAAACTCTACGTGTTGAGATTCAGAAAATGGTAGCACTTCCCCTTTCTCAAGGTGATCTCTTTGGAATACTAGGGCAACAGGATCCCTGTCCTCAATGTTAGGATTCACAATCTTTGATACTTTTTTAGGTGGTGAACTTTCTACTCTGCTTACACCTCTCTCTCTTTTTTTAGTTTTGAGAAAGTTAACGACCACATTTGGATTCATCTTTCTAGTACTAGTGCCGCTCCTTTCCCACAGAAACATACTCTGACTACAAATACGGGGTATGGTAGAGCTATTCTCAGGGGAAGCTCCATTGCTCCAAGATTTAACAAAAATGAAATAATATTCCCCTTGTGACAGTGCTGCAAAATAGGTGTGAAAAGGGAAAGGATCAACAAAGCTCCTTAAGGTGTCTTCTAAATCCTGTCCCATTTCCATGTTCTCCCAAGGGTCACATTTGTTGGCCATTTCCATGTAGATCACTCCTCCTCCAGAGTTCAACAGAGAACATGCAGCTATGGTGATTTTCTCTCTTTCTTGCTCCTGAGATTTTGTCAACTTTTTCCTGTTTTTTTCACCAAGGGTGACTTTTCCTACATTAATAACCAAGTCCGCATATGATGGTTCCACACTCAAATGATGAGCAAGTGTATCCATGTTCTTTCTCTAGGAGAAACAAGTAAACCACAGTCACCTGTTGAATAACAAGCATACAGATTACAAAGTGAATACAGTGATTATCTGACCTAGAGTCTTTTTCCTTGAGGAGACAGGGCACGTGTCTGTTCTCTGATGTTTCTTACCATGTAAGGTTCTTGGCCAAAGAGTCCTATTCCCTACTTCCCTCTCTCTGTTTCCCTCCTTTCCAGATCAAAGGTAGTCAGTCAATCAATAAGCATTTATTAACCACTTACAATATGCCAGGCACTGTGCTTAACAATTGGGATGCAAAGAAAGGCAAAAACAACACCTATCCTCAGGGAGCTCACAGTCAGATCTGGGGGGCCAACATGCACACAACTATGTACAAAAGATGATGTATACAGGGAAAATTGGAGATCGTCTCAGAGTGAAGACACTAAGATTGAGGAGGCCTGGGAAAGGCTTCTTTTTAATATAATATTTAATTTCCCCCCATTACATGTTGAAACAATTTTTTAACATTTGCTTTTTAAAAAAGTTTTCAGTTCCAAATTCTAGCCTTCCTTTCCTCCCTTCCTTCTACCCTGAGATGGTAATCAATCTGATGTAGGTTATCCGGGGTAATCACGTAAAACATTTCCATATTGGTCATTTTGTGCAAGAACAGGAAGGAAGGAAGGAAGGAAAGAAAGAAGGAATGAAGGGTTGGAAATGTCCACAAATAAAGCTTTTACACAGGAGTGAGTGAAGGAAAGATTTAATGCGATTCTCAAGAAGCAGGCCACCCGGGCTAGAATGAGCCAGAGGCCCAGATACAGAAACAAAGCAAGCTTTTCTAAGGTTAGTCATCTCTGGTCCATCCCTTCAGAGCTGGAATTGGTCCCAGCTCTTCCAGGTTACAATCTCCCGTACATTGTCATTGCATATTGCTCCTTAACATGATCTCCCTCCTGGTCATGTGATGCATGTATGGATAATGAGGCTCTAATTTTATTCGGGGTGTGTCAGGTACTATGCATGAAGCTATTAAGCACATGTACTATAGGTCTAGCTTACCTTTTGCCCTACTTTTGATTACAGACCCAGTTGAAACTGGTTTTTCCCTTTTCTGAGAATTGTTTCTTCTTTTCTTAGCACTCCCTTCTAACCACGTGACTCCTAGACATTTCTTTCTGTGGAGGCCAAATTTTCTCCCTTTCTAACAGAAGGAAGAAAGGAAGAGACAGAGAGAGAGAGAGAGAGAGAGAGAGAGAGAGAGAGAGAGAGAGAGAGAAGGAAGAAAAGAAAAAGAAAGGAAATGAAAAATATGTTTTAGTCTATATTCAGACAATATCAATTCTTTTTCTGGAAGTGGATAGCAAGCTTTGTCATGAGTCCTTTGGAATTGTCTTTGATCATTGTATTGCTGAAAATAATTAAGTCATTTACAATTTATCATTAAACAATACTGTTGTTACTGTGTACAGTGATTTCCTGGTTCTGCTCATTTCACTTTGCATCAGTTCATGTAAGGCTTTCCAGGTTTTTTGGAAGTGAAACTGTCATTTCTTATAGCACAATAATATTCCATCATAATCATATACCACAGCTTGTTTAGTCATTTCTCAATTGTTGGGCATTCTCTCAATTTCCAATTCTTAGGCACCAGAAAAGGAGCTGCTATAAATATTTTTGTACATATAGGTCCTCCCCCTTTTTATATCTTTGAGATATAACTAGATTTGAGATATAACTGGTATTACTGGATCAAAGGGTATGCACAATTTTATAACCTGCACAGTTCCAAATTTCTCTCCAGAATGTTTGGATCAGGTCAAGACTCTACCAACAGTGCTTTAGTATCGCAGTTTTCCCACATTCCCTCCAACATTTATCATTTTCCATTTTTATCATATTAGACACTCTGATATGTGTGAAGTGGTACCTTAGAATTTTTTTATTTTACGTTTCTATAATAGATAGTGATTTAGAGTATTTTTCATAGATAGCTTTGATTTCTTTGTCTGAAAACTGCCTGTTTTTATCTTTCATCATTTATCAATTGGGGGATGAATTGTATTTTTATAAACTTGACTCAGTTCTCTATATATTTGAGAAATGAGGCCTTTATCAGAGATACTTCTTGCAAAAATTTTTTGAGAAAGACTTCTTGAAGAAGTAGGACTTTAGCTGAGGTATGAAGGAAGCCAGAGAAACCAGGAGGAAGAGATGAAGGGGGAAAGCATTCCAGGAATGGGGGACATCTAGTGAAGACACCTGAAATCAGGAGATGGGTCTTGTTTGAGGAACAGCAAGGTCAGTGTAACTGGAGTGTAGGGTTTGTGATGGGGAATAAGGTATAAGAAGACTGGAAAAGCAGGAGGGGCTAGATTGTGAAAGGCTTTAAACACCAAACTGATGGCTTTAGATTTGATCCTGAAGGTAACAGGGAGCCAAAGGAGTTTGTCGAATGGAGAACTGGGGCAAGAAAGACAACATGGTCAGATCTTCACTTTAGGCAGATCACTGACAGCTGAGTGGAGGATGAACTGGAATGGAAAGAGACTTGAGGTGCAAAGATCATTCAGCAGGCTACTGTCATAGTCCAGGCATGAGATGATGAGGGCTTGTGCCAGGATGGTGATAATGTCAAGGAAAAAAGGAAGTAGAGAAGAGAGATGTTACCAAGATAAGATTGACAGGACTTGGAAACAGACTGGATATGAGTGGTGAAAAAGGGTACGAGTTGAAGATGAGATCTAGGTTGCAAGCTTGGGTGACCTGGAGTATAGTGAAGGGGAGAAGATTTTGGGAAAAAGATAATGAATTCAATTTTGTACATGTTGAGTTTAAAAGACACCCAGTTGAAGATATCTTAAAGGCAGTTAGAGATGCAAACTTGAAGGTCAACAGGAGGTCAACGGAGATAAGTAGATCTAAGAATCATCAGCATAGAGATGATAAATTGAATCTATAGGAGCTGATGAGATTATCAAGTGAAAGAGCATAGAGAAAGAAAGAGATCATAAAAAGGGAAAGGACCCACATGTGCAAAAATATTTTTAAAGCAGCTCTTTTTGTGGTTGGCAAAGAATTGGAAATTGAACAGATGCCCATCAATTGGGGAATGGCTGAACAAGTGGAGGTATATGAATGTGATGGAATACTATTGTGCTGTAAGAAATGATGAGCAGGCACATTTCAGAAAAACCTGGAAAGATTTACATGAACTGATGCTGAGTAAAGTGAGAAGAACCAGGAAAACGTTGTACACAGCAACAGCAACATTGTGCAATGATTAACTGTGATAGACTTAGCTCTTCTCAGTAATGCAATGATCCAAGATAATTCCAAAAGACTCATGATAGAAAATGCTAATCACATCCGGAGAAAGAACTACAGAGTTTGAATGCAGATGGGAGCATGCTATTTTCACTTTGTTTTTTCTTTCTTGTGATTTTTCCTTTTGTTCTGATTCTTCTTTCATAACATGACTAATGTGGAAATACATTTACCATGATTGTACATGTATAACCTATATCAGATCGCTTGCTGTCTTGGAGAGGCTGGAGGCAGGGAGAGAAGGAGGGAGAAAAATTCGGAACTCAAAATCTTACCAAAATGAACGTTGAAAACTATCTTTACGTGTAATCGGAAAAAAATAAACTACTATTAAGTACAAAAATAAAAAGAAAAAAAGCAAAGAGGGAGAAGAAAAGTGGGCCCAAAATAGAGATCTGGGGAACACCATCAAAGATTTAGCAAAGGAGACTGAGAAGAATCAGTTAGACAGGTAGGAGAAGAACTAAGAGAGAGTATCAAGGAGGAGAGGGTGATTAACAGTATCAAAGGCTACAAAGACATGAAGAAAGAGAAAATGCCTTTAGATTTGACAGTTAAGAGATTACTAGTAAATTTAAAAAGAGCAATTTTGGTTGAATTATGAGCCAAATTATAGAGGTAAGAAGAAAGTGAGAAGAAAAGATGTAGAGGCATTGATTCAAGTGGTTTAGCTATAAAAGGGAGGGGAGATATGGCATGATAACTAATGATGATGGACAGATCAAGTGAGGATGTGGGAGTCAAAGGCATGTTTGTAGGCAACAGGAAGAAGTGAGTAGACAAAAAGAGATTGAAGATGAGTGAGAGAGGGGAGACGATAGAAGGAATAATCTCCTGGAGAAGACAGGATGGAATAGGACCACTTGAACATGGAAAGAGCTTTGCCTTGGCAAAGAGAAAGTGTATCTTTCCCTATGAGCCAGAGGTGAAGGAGAAGATAGTTTTAGAAGGCATCTGGAGATATGAGATTAGGAGGAAGGGAGAAAAGGGAGCAGTCAAAGAATGTCCTCAGTTTTTTCAGTGAAATATGAGACAAAGTTCTCAGCTGAGAGGGTAGAAGGAGGAAGAGCCGTGTGAGCTTTGAGGAGGGATGAAAAGGTTTGGAAGAGGTAGTATGAAGAGGAGAGACTTGATAAGGGAGATACAGAACGATTGCCTAGTAGCAGTGAGGTAATGTAACATACATTTCTAGTGGACCCAGTCAGAACAGTTATGTGATTTTTTCCCACTTTCATTCAGCAGTGGATGGTAGAAGTAATCCAAGAACTAAGGCTTGGCAGGGCACCATCAGCAATATGGAGCAAAGGACTCAATAGAAGACTGTATAGAGTTGAACTGGTTCAAAAGGTCAAGATGGGGAAGCAAAGCAAGCATAGCTAGTGTTAGGGTGATGGCCTAGGAAAGAATTGAGAATCAGAGGACTAGAAGTCATTGCGTGGATGAAGAACAGGGTCTGGTGTTGCAAGGCTGAGGGAGAGGTGGAATGAACAAGAGACTGTGATCAGATAAGGGTGTGCCAGAGTCCATGAACATGCAAAAAAGTGCATTTGTGGGTGACGGCAAGATCATGAGTGAGACAATCTTCATGTGTGACTGAGGTGGGGTGGAGGAGTTGTGAGATATGATTCATTAGGACCCCTCTATTCCAGTTGGTACTAGTCAGTTTGATATTTTAAGTATATCATATGGGGGTAATTAGATAAGATACAATCTTATAGTGGGCTTTTATAATAGGTCTCAGACTTCTTTGTAAGTTTTCAATTTTATTTTAAAGTTAAATACAAAATAAGAAAAGAAAAAAAATCGCCATGTACACAGCAGAACATAAGAGAGGATTCGTTATAAAATAATAAATTTCTATTTCAAGAAAGCCTATAGGATAAATGCTACACACTGTTTTCAAAACTACCTAACTTTTTTTTGCTTCCTTGTTGGTTTTCTTTCGTTCTCTGCTGTGTACTTTTTACTTTATTTTCCCCCCTCAGTTCTTCCCTCCCCGATGAAGGCTACAATTAAGCACCGATATGTACATATACACACATATATACATGTGTATATGCACATATAAATAGATATCTATAAACATATACATATATACACATATACACTCATACACATATATGTAAGACCATACTATGCTTATTTCCTCCTATCTTCTGTTTCTCTGAAGGTGGATAGCATCTTTCTCCATAAATCCAAGTCTTTCCATGTTTTTCTAAATCAACCAGCTTATCATTCCCTACACTATGGCAATATTCCAACCCCATCACATTTTATCTGAGAGATCGTCTGTGAAAGTTTGTTCTCAATTTTCTCCATTCCTTCTATTCTTGGCTGCATCGGTTTTATTTATACCATTTTATTTTAATTTAAAACAACAAAAATTATCCATTTTACACTTCAACAATGCTCTCACCTTACAATATAGTTTAAGGTCTGATACTACTGAATCTACATCCTTTATATCTTTTTTCCTCTGGTTTCTTCGAAGTTCCTGACCTTTTGTTCTTCCAAATGAACTTTGTTATTATTTATTCTAACTCAGGAAGATAATTTTTTTTAGTAATTTAATTGGGATGGCATTACATAAATAGATTAGTTAGGTAAAATTTTCATTTTTAAATTTAGTTATCAAACTTTAATGAAATGTTCACTACTTGCTTACTAGTTATGAGGCTCACTTGCACAACTGCAACAATGCTGACAAAGATATCTCCATCCTGTTTTCTATGTCCAAACCCAGCATGGCAGGATGGTTTGATTCTTTGGAAAGTTCCTCAAATTATTTTTGTACTTCTGGACCATTCTCTCTTGTCTACCATGAGCAGGGGGCCATCTTGTGAGCACTTACTCAGAGGAGATGCTTTTTGCTTTGCCCAACTCAAGAGTCCCCGCCGATATACCATTTTTTGGCTGACATAATTTTTGGCCCTCAAGAGTAAGATCTCTCAACCAATGAAATATCTATATCTGTATTTTACCATTCATCTCTTACATATTTGGTTATCAAACCTTATGAAAACAAGGTCCTGGAGACCACAGGCATCTTAGATCATAGGGAAGATCTGAGGGGTCCATGGACCCTTTAATGAAGTACCATTGGCTCAGAGCTCTGCCTCAGCTTCTTTTATTCTAAATTGGACAATTTTAAACTCCACAGAGTAGATCATGTGAAATGAGTAAGTCGAGGTTAAGGTGCTTAAGGGAGTATAAGTATGTATGTTGAAGATCCCTAGTGTGAGGGCAGGAATTGGAGAAGAGAGAAACACTGTGGGCTAGGCATGGAATTCATTAAGGAAAGGAGAGTGTCTTGGAGCTCAGTAGATGAAAGCCAGCTGAATTTGGATTGTGGTGTAGATATGGACTGAGTGAACCTCAAAGGAAGAGAGGATAATGAGTGGTGATGATGATAGGGGAGAAGTCGGATGTGGCGATGAGGAGGAAGTACTACAAATCTTCTACCTCAACTGGTGAGTGAGTTGAGGGGAATGAATAAAAATGTAACCAATGCTGGACACTGTGCCGTCAGGAAGGAGCCAAGTATCAGTGAGAGTCAGAATGGAAAATGAATAGATTTAAGATAAAAGCAAGTTTGCTACCTATGGATCAGGTACTCCAGAGAGCACAGAGGAAGGGAAGGGAAACTTTAGTGTGGGACTTGAAAAGAGAATTAGAATAGAGAATAGGGTTTCAGTGACGGCAGCTGGGAATTCAGAGTAACTGACAGACGTGTGGGGCAGTTTGTTCATCTTTGAATGTGTTAAGGTAGGTAAACAACATCCCTAGGGGCTGACCTCAAATTAGTGCCCTATCAGGGTTCTTAGGGAGTTCAGATGAAGAGGCAAGTAGGGGCAACTGAAAGAATGGTGTTACTTTCCTTTCTCTGCATTCAGGAAGCCAGATGGAAGACCTGCCTGGCATGATGGAATGAAACCCATACCTCAAAGGTAGGAGCTCAGTAGAATGGTGACTAGTAAAAGACAACCACCAGTAAACAAAATTGAGAAAATGACTTCAGATTTCTGCTGTCAATCCAGAAACTTATTTAGAATCATCCCTTAGAACCCAAGTAAGGTGTAACTTGACGTTACAGAAATTAGGTTGCCTTTCCCCAAATGGTTATGATTATTTCCTTGTGCAATGATTGTCTACTATACTTTGCTATAGTTTCTCAATCTCAGATGAAGACTCCATGTTCTTTAGGTCACAGGGTAAATTGACAGTAGTCATCTGTCTGAAATTTATCTAGCCCAGAGGTGTTTTACAATAGCTATGTTCTTATCTAATATTGCCTTGGTCAACAGAATCCTCATTTCTTTTTCTAGTTCCTTCAGAAGTCTTGAGTATATGTCATATGGTCTTGGTGAGTTACTTACATGTAGCTTGTCAACCAGGCCTAGAAAATATTGTATACTCATAATTTGTCCCAATCCTGACCAAACAGCCTGAAAAGATCATTTGAAATACATAAGCCAATGCCCTATGAATTACAGGCAAGAGATGAACAGCCCAAGTTCCAAGAATGGAATTAGGCCAGTTTAGCTGGAACATAAAGTTCCTGAAGCACAAGTCATGTGAATTTAACTTGGAAAGTAGGCTGAAGTCACATTATTCCGGGCTTCATATATTGAAGAGTTTGTATTTTATCCCAGAGACCACAGGGGTGTGACATGGTCAATATTGTTCTTTAGAAAGATCTTTTTGGTGTCTGTGTGGAGAACGGATTAGAGAGGAGAAAGACTTGAAGCCAGGAGTTCCATTGGTAGCCTATTACAATAGTTCAGCGGCCTGGACTATCCTGAAGCAAATAATTGAGAAAGAACTGATGTTATCTAATAACAGACTGAAACCTACTATTTTTCACTTTTTCTTGTTCAAGTCTTCTTGCACAAAATGACTCATATGGAAATGTTTTACATGATTGCACATTTTCTAGTTGGCTTCTTTCTTCAAGGAAACAAAAACAACCCTTGATTACTGAATTTGAATCCTTCTCAAGGTACTCCTCATGAGTTTTTTTTTTTTAGCCTGCCCCATTTTTTGTTTTTGCTAGATCTATCATGCCTCATCAACTCCCCTATTTTCATTTATGTAATTTTCTAATTAAAAAAATAAAAAGATACCTAGTTTCCCCAAGTAGGTACCCATTGATGGGGAGACAGCTAAAAAAGCATTTATGTCATCTACAAGTCTAGTTCTTATTCTGACAATTAACTGTGACAATTCCAAAGACTTCTGAGAGTGACAGTCTTTTTTTCTTTCTATCGGAAAAGCTTCACTCTTCCTGAGAACAAGTAATCCATTCAGGACCCTTTTGTTTCTGAGTGTATTCTGTGTTTCTTTGTATTCATTGCATCAGTAGAACTGAACTGGCACAAAATCAATAACAACAAAAAATCACGTCTCCCATCTCTCTCACCCCATCTCCAAAATCTCACCCACTCCACCCTTTAGTTTCAGATTTTAGACAGACAGTAATAAAAACAAACCCAAGTCTTGAGGTTTTTTTTTGTTGTTTTGTTTTGTTTTTAAGCAACTGTGAAGTCTCTGAGAAATACCAAATGTCTAAGCATTACTAGCATTGCTAGTAACCGGAATGTCATGCCAACTTAATCTTTACCCTAGTTATTTTTCTATATTTAATGCCACCTGCCTTTAAACATTGGAGGTAGGAGCCCATTGAGGTAAGATGTAACAACAGCTATTTTCTGCATCCTTGCTACAATTTCACCTTGAATTGTGCCTTCCATCCCCAAAACAGCAACCTTTCTTCAAAATACCAGTAATTTTAATGCAAAAAGAAAGTTCAGATCATCTACCTAACTTTTCACACAGACCAATACAAAAATAAAATTTCCTTATGGACAGGGACTATTTTCATTTTTGCCTTTGAAACTCCTGTGCCTAGCAAAGTGTCTGGCGCATGGAGAAATACTGTCAAATGATTGCTGAATTGAACTGAGATTGACATAGTTTAGAAATTTTTTTTTCAAAGGACTTGAATTATCCATGACCATTGTGGATGCATACCCTCCTCCCCCTAACCTTTCCGTCTATTACAAACTCTTATCTTTAGTTTTGGACAAAGTGAAGTACACTTTTTTTTCAAATCACAAAACTCTTCCTTCCAGAAAGCAAGCCGTCTACGGGAAGCAAAAAAAAAAAGGACTGCTACAGCTGTTTTTAGTTTGGTTTCATTTCGTGTCTGAATAACAAAGCAGACTGTTAAATGTGTGGCAACATAATGCAAATGATGAGTGTCTCCTAGAGTGACTTTGAACTGATAAGTTACAAAATTCACATTCAACTTTCTACGTTTATAGTCCTAGGCTGTTCAGTCTTAGGCCAGTCATCTGACCTTCTCTGAACTTCAGTTTTCTTTTGTGTAAAATAAGGAGGTTGAAGTAGATGATCTCATTGGTCCCATCTATTCTATCTGAAATAAATAAAAGTCTACAGTTTTATCTACCTGTATAGCCCAAATTTAAAAATTAAATTTGTGGAATATTTTAGGTTGAAAATATATCTAGATTCTGTCATCAAAGTTTGGAAGATAATTATAATCTGAATAGTTGAGCTTCCAGTAATAGTTTTAAAAATAACCTAGCATTTAAATCCTTTAGCAGGGAAACTTCTCTGGTAAAGGACACTAAAGGCACACACTTAGCTGGGGAAAGCCACCTGCTGAGTTAGAAAGAACACTGGACAGGAAGGCTCAGGTCCCGAGTTTTGTCACTTATGGGTGATTTTTGGCAAGTTACCTCTCCTAGCCTGTTTCTTTGTTTGCAAAATGGGGACAATAATATTAACCTTGCCTTCCTCATGGGAACATTTTGGGGATCCAATAAGATGAAGTCACGTGAAAATGCCTTGAAAACTGTAAAACTGAATATAAATGTAAGGAATTATTGTTTGTATATACATTTCTGCCTTTTTAGAAGGCTGTAAACATTCTGTTCAGGCAGGGAGGTGACCCAGCTCAGGCCTAGAGTCTGGAAGATCTGAGTTCAAATGCAGATGTTTACTGTGTGACCCTCATCAAGTCACTTAATCCTGTTTGCCTCAGTTTCCTCATCTGTAAAATGAGCTAGAGAAGGAAATGGCAAACCATTCCAGTATCTTTGCCGTCATGGAAAGTTGGATATGACTGAAACTAGTGGACAACCACAAACATTGCATTCAAAGCCCTGGTTAGTCTGTGATGCCCCATGGAATGTAGCTGCCCTGACAATTACCCAACACTCAGATAAAGTAAAATTCCAATCTTACCTTTGAAGCAGCATTTTTGATTTGGCCAATGTTTTTCTGTTAATGAAGCCTTGAACCACAATTTTGTTTTATTTCCTGGACTGAAATCCTGACAGTTGGGATAAAGTTTAATTCAAATCTTAGACACTTACTAGCTGTGTGACCCTGGGAAAGTTGTTTAACTTGACTCACTCTCCTCCTCTGTAAAATGGGGAGAATGATAGCAGCTACCTCCCAGAGTTGTTGTGAGAATCAATTGAGATAATATATGTAAAGTACATTGCAAACCTAAAAGAGCTATATAAATGTTAGCACCCACAGACACACTTTTAAAATTAATCAACATTATTGACATTTTCTTCATTATTTTTTAAAGTCTAGACAAACTGCAAAATAATAAATCAAGTCCTGATTTGTAGTCTTTGCCTATTTCCAAAGTAAAAATAAATGCTCACACTGAAAATTTAATTCTCTACAGCTGGTAAAAGTTGGCTCTAGATTAAGAACCCTTTTCCAGAAGCAATGGCAATATTGATTTGATTAGGGTGGAAAGTAATAGTGGAGGGGGTGAGATTTGGACTTAAAATCTGGATTCTAATAGATCTGTGAGCACCATTAGCAAATCTCTCTTCTCGCTAGTAATCTCTAGAGATTACTAAATTTCTATAAAATAAGGGGGACCAATTCCCTCCCAGAGAACAGGACTTTCTTAATCTGGAGTCCATGAACTTTTATGATAGATAGATAGATACTATATTTAGATACTATATATAATAGATACTGTATTTCAATGTACTTTGTAAGTATCCTTTGTAATCCTATGTATTTTATCTTACGCATTTAAGTAGATTGTTCCGAGAAAGGGTCCATAGGTCTCCCCGGACTGCCGCCCAAGGGGTCTGTGACCACTACATGCCCCATTCAAAGACCTCTAAATCTCCTTCCAGCTCTAGGTGTCAGGGGAGCAGTCCTCAGATTAGCTTCAGAGACAGCAAGCGTCCTAGGATAAAATGTACTTACCTTGGAGAGTGTAGGAATGGTCTTCACCTTCCTGTGTTAGCCACTTCAGCCTCAGAGTAGAACCCACAATGCGGTCAGTTGGAACAAATGGCTCTTTTTTCTACCTCAATTGCCCGCCAGAATGTTCTGGATCGCTGCCAAGTTCAAAGAGCAAGCGTTTTTGCTCACAGGAAAAACACCCCATGACGTCAGACCGGGCTTCTTAAAACAGACTTGAACCTAGAGGGAACCTGATGCAGACTGGCTGAAATATGATGGATGAAACAGTTCTGAACATTAGAAAGGTGAGCTTTCCAGAGGAGCAGGGGACACTCTTAAGCCTCTACCACTGCCTGGATAGAATACGTCTCAAGATCACTCAACTTTTATCCAGATCCACTCTAACTGGTACCGAGATCATTAATTCCTCCTCTACAGTGGGGCATCTCCCACATTCCCCTTCCAGCAGAAGGGAGCTAATTACTGGATAGGAGAGAAATTTCCCAGAATTCTGGGATTTGGATGAATTTACTAATTTTGCATATTGTAGATGAAAGACCAAGCTGAGAGCAAGTGAGGCTTTGGAATGAAATGAAACTGAAGAGTGTTTCAGGAGAAACAAAACTAAGCATTTCTCTGCTTATTCTTCTCTGATATTCATCAGCCTTGCTTCCCCACAAAAAGTGCAGCAAAAGAACGAGATCTATTCTAGGAAATTGATAAAACCTGTACTTAGCTTGGTATAATCCCAATAAAGAGTTATTCCAGGGCGCTGAGGAAGCTGTCCTAACTGCAGGTATTGAGATCGTGAAAATGACTGACCCAAGTGGCCCAACTCGAGCACCAATATGCACACATATACATATATGTGTTTGTGTTCGTATGTATGTGTATATTAAATAAAAAACAACCACCACCACCCATATCTACTTAGCTTACAGGAACTGATGAAAGTGTTTTGTAGATCTCAAAGCTCTAGCTAACTGTTATTTCCCTAAAAGGGGAATGGGGAAGTAGTAAGGCAGAGATAGATCTTGAGCCAAATAGTTTCCAAGACCAATCACGAGATGGTGGATTAGTGCAGGACTGATTGTCATGGAGAAGGTGGGAAAGTAGAGGTGAGTCATTCATAATTTTTTGTATGTATGAGATGTTCACAACTCAAGTGTTGGTGATTCAAAAAGCTATTGATTTATTACTAGCAAATTTACTTTCCCAATTATATTCAGTTCAGACTAATATTATAACAAGTTTTCATTCGCTGAGTACACAGACTGGTGGAGGAAGGAAGCAAGAGGGACAAAAGGAAGCCACCTGGGAATGAAAATATGTTTATGTGCGTAATTGTGTTAGCTAAAGCCACAAAGGAGAAATATCTTTCTCTGAACTTCCTCTATTGACTTAAAAGTGTCACTAATTCTAATTTTTTTTGTTTGTGAGAGGAAAAGGGGAGAATTAGAATAAAGGATGTCGAATTGTTTTTTCTGTCAGGACTTAATAACCTTCAGGACTCAAGACTTTCCAAAGCTGAGGCGTCTTATTGTAGGGTATGTTAGTCAGAATTCCTTTTACGTATGTTGGACTAAATGACCTGTGAGGATCTGGAGTCAGGAAGACATTTTCCTGAGTTCAAATCTGGCCCCAGCCGCTCATTAGCTGTGTGACCCTGGGCAGGTCACTTAATCCTGTTTGCCGCAGTTTCCTCATCTGTCAAATGAGCCTGAGAAGGAAATGGCAAACCTCTCCAGCGTCTCTGCCAAAAAAAACCCCAGTGACACTGTTGTACCAGAAGCGAGCGAGACATACCACAGAGTATAAGTTTTAAGTGGAGAATTTATTAGCCGGTGGAACATTGGGGTAACAACCGCAAATCAATGGCCATGTGTTGGGGTGACAGCTTGGCTTATATAGGTACGGGGTGGGGGGGACAGGAACAAAGGTCCTGGCTGATCAAAAGATTCAGTCAGGTTATCGTACTAGTGGGATAATCTCATTTACATTCCTTGGTGGAGTCACGGAGCCCCAGGGTTATCTGCTAGAAAGGGTCTGCAAGGTTATCCTTCAGTGGGATGGTCCTATCTATTGACATTCCTTGGTGAAGTCATGGAGTCCCAGGGGGGTTGCTAAATGCCAAAGATATCTGAGTCCATTCTTTCTGGGGGTGCTTGTCAGTAGCTAGGGGTTTCTCAGGGGTTCCTAATTTTCCTAGTATTACAACATCATGAAGAGTTGGATGCGACTGAACAACTCTCAAAATCTGTGATCTAATAATATTACCTCTTAGGGCCATTATTTTGTTCTGGTTTGAGTTTGTTTTGTTTTGTTTTGTTTTGCCAATGTAACACTATGCACTGAGGCAATGTCTTATAGTCTAGTGTAAGGAACCCTGGGTCTAGATACAGAGGGATCTGGGTTCAAGTTCCAGCTCTGCCACCTAACTACCCCATGCGACCTTGGGCATTGAGAGTTCGTTTCTTCATCTGTAAAATGGGCATAATTATAATTACACTAACCACTTGATTGAGCCTCTCTGTAAAGCTCAAATGAGCTAAAGTGTAGTGAGTCCTTCCTAACTAACTATTGATTAATACATGTGAGCTGCTATCATGGTTGTTAACCCTGCTTCAGAGCAGGGAATGGGTTTCTGTTTAGAATATAGGCAACTGAAATTGGGTGGGTTTCGTTTTCAGAGGTTTATACCATCTTTTTTTTTCTCAGAGAAGTTTTGTTGTTATATCTTGTTTTTACATTAAGACATCTTTCAACTGTCATGTTAGTGGGAAGAAGATACTAAGCTAGGTGTCAAATCATGTCTCATCCTATTGGAAAAAAAAAACAAAAACAAACCAGGAGTCAACAAAGAGACTCCTCACTGCCATTTATTCCCTAGGTGATCTTGGACAGAAAACTTAACTTCTCTGGACATCAGTTTCTTCAACTATAAATTGAGGCAGGTACCCTGGATGTCCTCTATGGTCCTTTCCAGGTCTACAGCTATGATCCTGTGGACTGTTATTTTTTTGCTATTGGGTGAGAGCCTAGGACAAGACAAGAGCTGCTCTGGACGGAGAATAGAAGAAGGATGGATTCCATTTAGTTCAAAAATGAAAGCATTCATCTTTATTTAATCTAATTTAGAGTGTTCTATGCCAGCTCCAACCTTAAACACTCCATTTACAAATAAAAAAGAAACTCAACCAATTTCCCGATCTCTGGAGTTGGTGGAGAAGAACCTACAGCCTTTCTCCAATTATACCTCTCTGCCCCCTTTAAGAAGGGAGAAATCTTATATACCCCTGGAATACAGTGGTAGGAGGTACGGAAGTGGGGTGGTAGCATTGGGTCAGCCAAGGCTTCTTGGGGCACATTGTAAAAGCCAGCAAGGCACAGCTCAGAGCACAAAGATCAAAATACTCAGGATGCCATTTCCTCATTGGTCACCGCTAGGTGGTGATGGGGGTGGGAATCCACTCTCCACTCCCAGCTGATCCAAGGGCCCCTGATCCAGTCCCATGCCCAGGACATGGGCCCCAGTGGCCACCCCCTCCTCCTGGCCCCTGGTCTAAGAGAAGGGTTTAATGAAGCCATAGTCCATACACTTGATGAGGCAATCCCTGGCAGCCTCCACCACCTGTTTCCTCTTCTCATCAGGTTCCTGCTTGCCCACGAAGGTCAGAATCTCCAGCAGCTCGCTCTCCACCAGCTTCTTGGCCAGCTCCTGGTCAGCTGCCAGCAGGTTGTAGGCAATGACAATGCCCCGGTGCTGGACTGACAGGCGGTCATGGAGGCAGAGCCGCTGCAGGATCTCCAGCCACTGCGGTGTCTAGAAGGAGAGCACCCACCCCGCAGTGGAATTGGGGTAAGGTTAGAGGTTGGAGCAGGTAGGATTGCCCATGTAAGGCACACTGGGAGAAATATTTGTACTGGGAGAAATAAAGGAGGACCCACAGGCACCATCAAGTAAGTATGAATACATTCTAAGCTCTCGGAGAATAAGGGTTGTGACTATGACAAACAGCACCTGATGTGGTCAATGCCAAATAAAGTTCCTGAGTCAAGGAAGAAAGTCATCCTGCTGAATAGAGGTTGGGCCAGACCAATCCCAGTGACAGACCTCTGAGCAAAGCCCTATACTTCCTATGTTCTCCCCGTTTCACAGATAGAGAAGCTGAGTCCCAGAGAGGTAAGGACACTCATCAGCGCTCACACTGAGCCAGAAGGGCGGCAGAAGGGTCTCCCCTCTGAAGGTGCAGGCCGTGTCTCCTGTTTTCCCTACACAGTGTCCTTGCTTCCGTCCATCCAGATAGAGGTCTCAGCTCTAGTCACCTCCTTGTGTGTGTGTGAATATGCGGGAGTGGGTGTTGGGGGGGATAGTGCAGGTCCACCCTCCCAGGCCCCTGCAGCAACTACTTCCTCATCTTCATCACAAGGCACAATTGGTCTCTTCTCTTGTCACCTTCAATGGTGCCCAAATGGTGCAACAACACAAATAACACCCCTCTCTGTGCCCCAAGGGCCTCCCAAGAGTCAGAACCAAGGCTGGGAAGAGAATCAGAGGGGTGGATCCCTAGTCCAATCTCTTCTGTGGTAGCAGTATAATAAGTAGAGAGTCCATGTAATACAGTGGGAATTGTGCTGGGTTAGAAAACCTGGGTTCAAATTCTGCTCTATACTTACTACCTGTGTGACCTCAAGGAAGTTCCTTAACCAATCTGGGCCTCAGTTTCCTTATCTGTAAAAATGAAAGACTAGGGCTATTTATAGCTTTCCAGCTACAAATCTATGATGTTAGGAAACCAGTGGAGCTAAGTGGAGTCAGGGAAGGCCCTACAGTCTGGTCATCTGCTTCCCATTTGCTGCCTGTGGCAGGCCTTCTTACCACTTGGGTCATCTTGTGGCAGAGCCTCTTATGGGCAGCAGTCAGCATGGCCAAGGCTCCGGCTGCTGCATTCTGCACCTTGTCATCATCCTCCCCACACAGCAGCACCACCAGCTTCAGCCGGTCATTCCCATCAGCCAGGAACCGTTCTTGTACCTGCCAAAGATGGGGGAGGGGGCAGAGGTGAGGTGTCCATACAGAAACACCCACTGGAACCCTGTGACAAAATCATTTAGCGGCCAGTGATACGACTGTTGGACAGCAGACCCCCAATGCCCTCCAAGAGAGGTAAAGGTCCACATACTCCAAAATATTTATAGCGGCTCTTGATTTCAGTATTTCCCTCCTCCCTCCCTACCCAGTGATCCATCCCTTGTAGCAAAGAGTAAAAAAGAAAGAGAAAAATGTTCTTTATATATTCTTTACGCAAAATTTCCCTACCTCTACAAAGAAGAGAAGGAGGCACAAATTCTCATCTCTCTGGAGGAGGCCAAGCTTGGGCATTATCATTACCCAACAGCCAGTTTTGTTTTTAGATCTTCGTATTTACATTGTTGCGGTCATTATGTACAGTGGCAAGAAGACCCGAGTTCGAATCCAGTTTTAGATAGTTATTAGCTCTCTGCCCCTGAGCAAGTCACTTTAACCTCTATCTGCCTTGGTTTCCTCAACAGACTCTAAATCCAGTGCTCTTCCCTCTCTATGATACTTCTCCTAATGATCACTCCATTTGATTATAGGTTCCTTGGGGGCAAAATTCTTCAGACACTTACTAGTCATGTTACCCTAGGCAAGTCACTTACCCCTCTGTCTGCTTTAGTTTCCTCATCTGTAAAATGGGGATAATAATAGCACCTGCCTCACAGGCGAAATAATAAAGCACTTAGCACAGTGTCTGGCACATAGTAGGTGTTGTATAAATGTTGGCTATTAATATCATCATTATAATGTTATATTATTATTATTATTGTCATTATAGTAATTATTATTTTGACTCTTTTTGTATCCCCAGTGCTTAGCACAGTGCCTGACGCATAGTAGGTACTTAATAAATGTTGATTGATTGATCGATCGATAGCTCCCTCCAGCTTTAAATCTCTTATCCCAGTGTGAGCTATTTAATTCAGATTCTGGTCCCTGGTTTCTTGAAAAAAAAAAAATTTCATTGATATTGCCCCCAGCCGTAGTGATTAGAATACCTCTATACCTTAGTGCAGGGCTGCCCAAAATGCAATGCAATTTATGCGACCCACCTACAAGCATAGAAATTTACATAAATGCTTTAGTAAACAAAGCCGAGCTACCGCAGAGCTCTCACTAAAATGGCAAATCAAAATATATTGTCTATTGTTTCAATAAAAACCTAAGGTTGGACAGCCCTGCCTTAGTGGATGACCATCACGAAGTCAGTCAGTCAATGGTCAGCAGTCAAAAAGCATTTATTAGTCAGGTACGAAGCACCTACTATGTGTCAGGCACTGTGCTCAGCACCGGGGATACAAAGGAAGGCAAAAGATAGTCCCTGCCCTTGAGGATTCCAGTCTAATGAGTAGGATGACATACAAACAACTATGTACAGACAAACTATATACAGGATAAATTGGAAAGAATCTACAGAGGGAAGGCATTTACTATGTGCCAGGCACCGTGCTGAGTAGCTATAGCTAAAAAAGACTGTAGCCAACCTCTCCCAGCAATGAGCCTTTTTGAACTAAGCCAGGCTGATCCACACACCTATCACCTCAAAGCCTTTCACCTGCCAGCATTTACTTTCCTCCGGCACAGCCTTCTAGAACCGCAGCTTAAGGCCTTTCATAGAGAATATATTTATTTTCATGGCTGTCTATATGCCATCACATGATTCTGTCCCAAGTCCCAAGAGCTTCTAAGAGCAAGCTATGTCTTCCCCAATTTGACTGGGAATTCCCTGAGGGCAAGGACAAAAAGAAGTGGTGTTTCAATGGTGATGATTATCTGTCTCTACTTGAAGGAGAGGTCTCTTTACTTACCCATCTCTGCCTTGCCCCTTAAATTGTTGGCCTCAGTGCCACCCCTGCACCCTGAGCCCCCATACCTCTTTGCTGACCACCATGTTGCACATACACTCAGTGGCTGCCTGCCGAAGCTGGTCATGGTTCTCAAACATGTAATTCTCAATGTCTGGCAGAGCCTTCTCCTTAATGATCTTCTGACTGATTGGTCAAGAGAGACACTTATTAAGTCCATCCCCTATCTCCCAGGAGGTCCCTACCTTAATTCCTCCCAACCACTCTAATATCCTTCTACACAAATCTTAGGGAAAGGGGATTCCCCAAACCCCTTTGGCATCCGGGGGTCAACAGTCAGGATAGTCTTTAACTCTAATTTAAATCCTTTGTGCTGCTACAGTTTCACTCTGTTGCTTTCAAATCTATCCTCAGTGGGAAAGAGGTACCTTGGTAGAATCTGGGTGTGAGATTTAAAGCAATGGATCCTGACCAGGAGAGGTTAGAAGGGCCTGACCCTTCTTAATACAAATCCTGCTTCTCCTCCTCCCTTCCACTCTACGCACCGGAGTTTGTCACTCCTTCCTGACAGATTAGTCAGACCCAGGAGGGCTTCATAGTTCTGGAGTCCATCACGCTGTGTGTCCAGGAGTCGGACCAATGGACGCACTACTTCATACACCTACAGAAGATGGAGAAAAACAGAAGACATAGGGTGGCTACAAAGAATTACAAAGAAGAGTTCATGGCAGGAAAGGACCATATATACAAAAGAAGTTTATAGCAGCTAGTTTTTGAAGTGGTAAACAAATGGAAAGAAAGTAGCCAGATGAAAAATGGCCCAAAATTATGATATATGAGTGCAATGGAATGTTAGCAAATCCTAAAGAATGACAAAAATGAGAATGTAAAGCAAAGGAGTGTTCACATACACACGCATATACACACACACACACGTACACAAACACACTCCAGCTCAAATAACAGTCATAGACTATAGTCACCCATGATGAAGTTTTCATGTGTTTACAAGATGTAACATCCTGTGATCCCTTTATGAGGTACAAATACCTCTCTGATTTAATCAAGAAGGGAATATTTAAATTGGCTTACCAAATTAGCCATATCCCTAGAACTTTAAATAGCTAAACCCTAAACAAATTTCAGTTGTTTGAGAGTAGGGGAGATTGACAGCTGGGTGTTGCCTAGGGAGGGTTTCCTATAGATAGAAGGGGGATCTCTTTCTCCCCTCCCTGTTTCCCTGCATTAACTTTAAAGGGGAGCTACTGGGCCAGCAGAAGATATGCATCCATCAGGGAGAAGAGACATATATTCCAGATGGACATAATTACAAAGATTCAGTCATTCAAGGGATGAAGAAGTTTCTTTTTTTATGTATTTTTTGAATTTTATTATCTTTTTTTTGTTTGTTTGTTATTGTTGTTGGGGGGGGAAGGCAGGGCAATTGGGGTTAAGTGACTTGCCCAAGGTCACACAGCTAGTAGGTGTGTCAAGTGTCTGAGGCTGGATTTGAAGTCAGGTCCTCCTGACTCCAGAGCCGGTGCTCTACTCACTGCACCACCTAGCTGCCCCAGGATGAAGCAGTTTCAAGAAGAAAGATACCTCAAAAGAGAAGAGTTGGAATGTAAAGACCAGACCCTGGGAGCCCAGCTGAGCAATCCACAAAGGAAAGACACTGTATCCATGGGAAGCTGTGAGAGGACCCTACAAAGAGAGGGAGGACTTCCAGGCCCTTCAGTGCTAAGAGTTGTGAGTTGCCTTTGCTACATGTGTATTCTACACATGGGCCTGTGTTGGTAACCAAAAATGGGCTCCTTAGCACTTAGTCAACAAGTGCCCTTGAATAGTTTGGCTTTTTCCCCTGAACTAACTGAATGCTGTTTGTATGTTGGAATGGAGTAAGCTTGTCGGCCCCTTCACCTTGCTTCCCTTGCTTAAGCAGATTGAAAGAACCTGTGCTTTCCCAGTTAACCCCTTCACCTTGCTTAAGCAGATCAAAAGAACCTGTGCTTTCCCCGGCATACCTTACACCCCCGCAGAAGCCGGATGGTTAAAAACAGTTTCTGTTAGAGCCAGAGACTGCTACAGCTACAGCCACAGCCGAAGCTGAAGCAGGAGCTGCTGGTAGCAGAGCTGACCTGAGTGAGTATTGAGGAGCGCTGAACAAGGACTTGAGGCCAGTGGGTAATCTTTTTACCATAGAGGGGAAGCATGTATATGATTTTGCTTTATACCATCATGCTTCTCTGTGGCCTCCTGGTTACTCTTGTGAGGGGGACTTATTGGGCCTGGAAGCTTTTGATCAAAATATCAAAATGGGGATGCTTGTTTGTGGGTTGGTTACCGTGGAGCCTAAATATATGCTTTGATTCTTCTGCCTCCTACTTTGAAGATTCCTTATATCTCGTGGTTCCGAACCTTTCAGACATATATATGATCCTCTTTGAAATTATAAATTCTGCCCTCCTAATACAGGGCCTCATTAGCATTATATTCCAAGTCTGAGCCCATTCTTCCTATGGATGTTGTGTGTATTTGTGGTATAGTGTGACCCAAATTTATAGGAGAAATGTTTTGCAATTACTACCCTTGCTATGCCATCTGAACGAATTTCTTTGCTAAGAGTTATTGGTCTCCCAGCTGATTTTTAATGGGGAAAAATACTGGTGGGGGCCTGTAGCCACCCACAAGATAACCCTAGAATTCGAGGTAGCAGTCGTCCTCTGGGTACCAAACCCAGAAGTGAGATTGTAAGTTGGGGGAGTTGCCAGAGGTAGAGAATTCACAGAAACCTAGGAAGATTTGGATGAACTGATGCAGAACAAAGTAAGCAAAACCAGGAGAATAATTTACATGATAACTAAATTAATGCAATGGAAAATGACATTGAAAGAACTCAGAGCTCTGATCAATGATGTCACAAGTTGTGACTTCAGAGGACTGAGAGTGAAGCATGCTTCCCGACTTTTGTCAGAGAGGTGGGGGACTACAGGTACATAACAAGGCACCATGGCCAACATCTTCATTTGTTTTGTCAACCTCTTTGTTACAGAGGATTCTCCTGTTGGGATTAGAGTTGAGTAACTGGGAAATGGCAGCAATGTGAAAATATATTATTAAATTTTTTTCAAAAGAAGGAAGGAAGGAAGGAGCTTATTATATAAGTAAGGAACTTTCATGAGCCAACTTAGTTTTTCGTATTCATATTCAAAATGTTGCATTGTAAGAGAGAGAAAACCGGGGTGAGGGTGGGGCGGAGACAGACAAAGAGACAGAGAGTTGAGAGTTAGTGGGAAGGAGGGAAAGACAGAATCCTAGGATGAAAAGACTTTGATGTAGAATAGGCTCCTCCAATTCCTTATCCTCCGCTAACCCCTCCACAGATCATACCCACCCTTTCCCCAGGAAAAGCAATGTCAGGGTTTGAGACAGCTGCAATCTTCGCCAAAGCGTGGGCAGCCTTCACCTTGCCCACATCAGTGCCTTCGAGAGCCAGTGGTATCAGAGCCTAAGGGACAAAGTGAGAGTCAGAACTGTAGATACCCTCTTCCCCACTGTGGTGACATTGAAAGGACACTGGCTTTGGAATCTAGAAGACCTGGGTTCAAATCTTGACTTTGCTATTTATTACCTATGTAACCTTAAGCAAGTCAGTCACCCTTTTCCAGTTCTCAGTTTCCCCATCTGTAAAATGAGAGGGTTGAACTAGATGGTCTCTGACGTTCTTTCCAGTTCTATGCTCATGTACCCTGTCTGTTTTCCAAAGCTCAAGAAGATGCAGGCATCCTTTGGATAATACTTGAATATACATGGAAAATAACTAATCGCAGTCTGGCTTACCTTAGGCATCCAAGCATGCTTCCAGCGTCATCTTCCCTGACTTTATAATAATAGCTAACACTTATATAGTGCCTACTATGTACCAAATGCTTTATAATCATTATTTCATTTGATCCTCACAACAACCCTGAGAGGTAGATACTATTATTATCCCCATGTTACACATGAGGAAACTGAGGCAGGGGCTACGTGATTTGCCCAGGGTCACACAAGCTAATAAGTGTCTGAGGTTAGATTTGAACTCAGGTCTTCCTGACTCCAGGCTTAGTGCTTTATCCGCTGCGCCACGTAGCTGCCTCTAGTGCTTAGTCAGGGTAAAGTCTTAGATCTGTTATTTCGTTGGTATTGAGAAATCCCAATGAAGAAACTCTACCAATACAGATCAGCACTTTCTTTAACTTACAGTCTTAGGGCTTTGCTTTGGGCCTTGAGAAGTTAAGTGACTTGGTCAAGGTCACACAACCAATGTGTTTCAGAGGTAGGATTTGAACCCAGGTCTTCTTGACTCTGAGAACAACTCTCTATCCGCTGTACCACACTCTCTCTATGAGAGAGACAGATGATAATAACAGCACATTCTATCACACTTAAAAGTTTGCAAAGCACTTCATTCACAGCAACCCCGTGAGGGAGGTAGTGCATGTACTATCCCCATTCCACATGTGGGGAAACTGAGGCTCAAAAAATGAAACAACTCACCCAAGATTATAATACTAGCAAATGGTGGGGTCTCACTTGTAAGTATCACATCGTGCTTTCCATTGACCCAAAATATAGAATATTTTGTGTTGCTGTTTCACTGTCCCCCTGTATTAGTGCAGATAATGGAAGAGTTAAGTACATTCCTAGAAGATGAGGTTGGAGGTCCATCCTATGCATGTACACTGCACAGTAGGTGCTACTCAAGAGACTGTTCTACACACTCCCTGCTCAGTGTCCTCCCCTGGTTATAATCCCCACAAGTTCTCCTCATCCCATCCCCCGACATTACCTTGCCACCACCTTGAGCCACAATGGTGCCCCGATCCCTTGCATTGTCGCACAGCGCCAGGAATACCCTGTTAGGAGTAGAGGTTAAAGGAGTGGTCCCTAAGCACTAATATACCCCCTGACTCATATTCCTCTTTAGTCCTTTGGGGCTTTAGGGTTGAGAGAATCTGAATACAAGCAAAATCAAGATAAACAAGGGAAGGATGGTGAGGGACAGAGAATAGAACCAAGGAGAGAGTGGATGTAGTATTAATGCAACCAGGCTCAGGCCCCAGAGAATTTAATACTGTATCACTAGTTTTCTTCTCCATTAGAATGTAAGCCCCTTGAGGGCAGGAACTAGTTTGGTTTTTTTGGTTTTTTGTTTGTTTTTTGCTTGTGTTTGTAAACCCAGCACTTAGCACAGTGCCAGGTAAGTCCTGAATAAAATGCTTGGGATTTTTTCATTGTTGTTGTTTGATTTAAAAGAAAATAATTGCTCCCCCCCACCCCCTTTCCCTAGTTCTTCCCTTTAAGAGGAGGGAAATGGTTAGCATCTATAGTGATCTCATGCCCCATGTAGAAACTTTACCTTTCATCACCCTTATATTCTGATCTCCCTCACCCCTTTTCCCACTCCCCTCTCCCCAGTACCTGGCCAATAACTCTTTGGTCTGGTCCGTAAGGATGGCACTATCAGCTTTTACCATACAGGCTAATGTGGAGATTACCCCAGCCTTCAGCAGCCGCTTCACCCGCTTTTCCACAAAGTCCTTCTTGTCCTGGGGAGATGGAGGGCAGGGGAAGGTGCTTAGGAGATTCCTGGGTTCAGAAATCAGAGGATCCTGTCCCCAAGCTCTAAACCACTTTCTCTCAGCCTAAGGAATGGTGGAATGGCCTTGGAAATGGCCTGAATTTTCTCAGTAAAATAAAGGGAATAGATTTGGTTATCTCTAAGGTACTGTCCAGCTCTCACGTCCTATTGTTCATCTATGATTCAGACCCTCTCAGCTCTACATATCCTCTCTTCTCCTCCCCCCTCCTCTGCCCCTAGTATAACTCGAAACCAGGCTCTGAGTCTTTGATTATGGAAGAGAAATCCCATTCATTTTAATTATCCATGCACAAAGACACAGATTATACAAAACACTGCCATCCTTCTTTATATTGATTTGACCTTGGGGTGCTTTGAAGCAGTTTGCCTTCCTCATCCTGCCTCCAGTAGCTTGGATGGAAAGGAGCTTCTTTTTGCAGCTCATACCATGACTGTGTTGTCCCAGAAAATCAACCCTACAGTTAAAAATCCCAGACCTGGAACAAATCCTATTAGCTCACATTTACATAGTGTTCTACAATTTACAAAGAGCTTTCCTTTCCTTAGCGCATCCGTAGGAGGTAGGTAATACTGTCATATTTCAAACACCCCAAAGGATCAATGAGCTCATATTTGATTGTTCTGTCCAACAATACAGCTCACAGCCCATCTACTGGGGAGGCAATGTGGTATGGTGGGGGGAGAGAGAGAGAGAGAGAGAGAGAGAGAGAGAGAGAGAGAGGGAGGGATTTGGGATCTGGGATCTGAGTTCAAATCCTGCCTCTGGTTGTGAGACCTAGAGCAATTCACTTAATCTCTCTGGGTCTTGGTTTCCTGATCTGTAAAATGGAAGAGTTGGACTAGATATGGACCTGAGGCCCCTTCTGGTTCTAGATCTATGATTCGATGTCAGTTTCACTTCCCTGGGCGTCAGTTTCCTCATCTAGGCAAGACTGCTTCAGAGGCCTCTTCCGGCTCTAAGTCTATTTGCCTATGGACCTCTTTGAGGGCCAGTATCTTCATCTGAAAAAACGGGGGTCATGATAGGTCTCAGGGTTACCACGAGGAAACCAGTTAAAGCACTATATGTGTGAGTTATTATCATCCCCTCCATTTTACCGAGAAGGAAACTGAAGCTCGGAAGGATCCTAGTATGTGCCCCCTTTCAAGCCCATGGTTCTGGTTCCAAGCCCCCACGCTCCCTCTGATGGCCCAGATCCCCACGCAAGGGGATGGCCAAGAGCTGACTGAGGAACAATTGACCTCAAAACCATCTGACGATAGACTGTGCACAGACCAACCACCCCCTAGTGTGAAATGACAGAAAACCTGCCAGGGGTATGTGAAGCATTTATGAGGCGCCCTTTCCTCCAGAAACCACAAGGGATCATAGATTTAGAGCTAGCGGCAGCCTTAGAGGCAACCTCATTTTCATTTACAGATAAATAAGTGACTTGACCAGAATCACACAGACAGTAAGTACTGGGATTCAAGTCTTCTGATTTGAAGGCAGGCTTGCCATCTAATACAGCAGGCTGGTTCTTAAAGACCAGTGAGATGAGAGGATACCCTTGCCCACCCCAGGTCCTCACCTTGGGATGCTCCTCAGGCACGTGCTGCTTGGAGAACTTGGCGAGCTGCACCAGCTCGGGGATGACCTCCTTCACATCGTAACTGTTGGTGCAATTCACCAAGGTGGTAGCCACGGAGTACAGGATGGTCTTGTCACTGGTCTGGGGAGGAAATCAGGCAAGATCAGAACTGGGACCAGTTACAGGACCAACTAGAGAACGTGGTAAAACTCAGGGTACTGCCCAGCACATGTTGTTTAGTCATGTCCAATTCTTCTTTGTGACCCCATTTGGGGTTTTCTTTGCAAAGATACTAGAGCACTTTGCATTTCCTTTTCCAGTTCATTTTATAGATAAGGAACTGAGGCAAACAGGGTTAAGTAACCTTCCCAGGGTCACTTGAAAGTGTCTAAGGTCAAGTTTGAACTCAGGTCTTCCTGAGTCTAGGCCTGGCACTCTATCCGCTACATCACCTACCTTTAGGACATAGCTGATCTCTTTTAAAATGTGGTTGAAGTTGGGATGCTGAGTAATTATAATGACCAAGAAGCCTGGCCCTGGAGAAGAGTTGAAAAAATGTGTCCCTTTCCCTTCTCTGAAATGGTGGGGGATTCTGGGTGTCGAGCAGTGCATAAATTGTCTTTTTTTCCCCCTTTTTCATATTCTTTGTTGGCTGGGTAGGTAAGGAGGGTATATTTGATAATGAAAGTGATATAAAAATAAAATATATTAATTTAAAAAATTAGCATGATGGAAGGCTTCCTATGAACCCTTAATGGTACCCTTGAGAGTATTTGTTCAAAGCCTCCAGCAGCTGGTACGGTGCTTGGGCTGGGGACAAGGGGTTGAGAACAGGGGAAAAGCACTCAATAATCCTTCCGGAATCTAAACTAGTCCCCTCCTCCACATTTTCTCTCAATCTCCTTTGCTCACAGTCTTTCCCAATTCCTTTGCCTCCTGCATCTCTCCCTCCATCAAGTTTATAATAATAGTAGGTAACATTTATCTGTTGGTTTAAGGTTCACATGATACTTGTCATATATTACTTCATTTGATCCTCAGGATAACTCTGTAAGGTGGATACTATCATTATCCCCACTTCATAGATGAGAACACTGAGGCCGACTTGCCCAGAGTCACCCAGAAAGTAAGTGTCTGAGGCAGGATTTGAATGCAGGTCTTTAAGACTCGGTGCCTAGCACTCTGACTGCTACATCAAACTTGATCTGTCATCAAGTTAGCGTGTTTAGCGTCCCCTCCCTTTATCCTTTTATTGGGAGAGAGAAGAGACTATGCTTGACTCAGGGTAGGTGTGAGGGTGAGGATGGGGGAGGGAGGGAGGAGCTGGTATCTGATAAAGAAACAAGAGGGGTTCTAAATGGTCCCTTCTAGACCAGTGAGTTGAGTTCTCTGTTCCCCTGATTCAACTGAATGCCCTCTCTGCTACCTGAATATTGTCTCTAGGTGGAGTCCTGGCTCCTATAGATTGAGGACCCCAAAGCCCTGGGAAACAACACTCTGGGCTTCCCTGATCATATGTTACATCTGTCTTCTCATTAGTTTGATCCTTACCCTCTTAAGGAGAGAGAGGGCAGGGGCAAGGACTATGCCCATCTTACAGATGAAATCACTGAGGCTCAGAGATAAGAAATGACCCAGCAAGGACCACATAGCATGTCAGGAGCAGAGCTGGGATGGGAGTCCCACTAGCTTGACTCCCAAACCTAGCCTTTATCCTTATCCATTGAATGAGGAGCCTGTTTTCTGGAGTTCCTTTGGTCCTATAATTGGAGCAGGAAGGGGTTGAATTGAATTGATGTCCTTGGTGTCAAGGGTCTGTGATGTCAGGACCATACATGCCTTAGCTAGCTCGAACATGGCCTGTAAAGCAGGAATGTCCTGGACAAAGTCATCTTTCACATCGGCATCCAGTGTGAGGTAGGCCATGCCCTCCACAGCCCAGCGCCTGGTTCTCGCGTCTATGTTTGCATTACACAGCCACCTGGGAACGGGAAGGAGGCAAGTTAGTCCAGAAGAAGGCCTACGTGAGGACAGTAGTGGGACCAAGTGGCAATCAGAAGTGTCCTGGCAAGGGCACAGGCCTCCCTCCACTCCAAGGACACAGCTGAATATCCTTTCCACGTTTCTGTAAGTAAATTTCCTTTTTGTTAAATTTAAAACAAATTTTTAAAAACACTCATTTTATCACATCTCTCCTCTGTTCAAAAAATCTGCAATGGCTCCCTATTGCCCGCAGTATCAGGTCCACACAACTGTACCCTACCAAGAGGCCAACAGAGAAAAGCTCACCCCAAGAAGGGACCCAGGACCCCCCATCCAGCTCTCTTACTTGCGACACTGTTTGGCGAGTTTCTCCGTGGACCCTTCAGCAAACTGTCTGAGACCATAGTCAGTGCCTCCCGCAGAGCCAAGTTTACAGAGACCCTAGAGGGAAGATGGGACAGCATGGAGCTAGGCCTCGATGAAACTCTTTGGGTTTGGGGAGGGGAAGGATGGTCATAGATTTAGAACTGAGAGGGAACTTTCCTGGACACATCATTTAAGCTTTGTTTGCCTCAGTTTCCTCAACTGTAAATGAGGATCATAACAGTGCATACCTCCCCCCAAGGCTGTCGTGAAAATCAAATGAGATAATATTTGTAAAGTGCTTCGCATTTGCCTGACGCGTAGTAGGCACTTGATAAATGCTCATTTCAGTTTCCCTTCAGGAGGGAGCTGAAGGAGTATATGGGATAGGGGTTGTAAAGGCCTCTGTCTCACCACCAGAGTCCGAATCTTAATCTTCTCGTTTTTCGTTGTCTTGTAGATGTCTTTGAGCAAGGTCACGCCGTTGGTGATGATGAAGGTAGCTCGACTGAGCTTGGTGGAAGCATGAATCAGGGCTTCCACTGCCACCAGCTGGTCCTGCTCCCGATCAGAACCACACAGGGCCACCATCATCTCCATCACGCCCTTCATCCCCAGTAACTGGTTCCCCAGGTCAAAGGGGCCCTGGAGGACCCCTGACACCGTCTGGATGGCGTGCACATTCTTGTCCATGTTCTGGGGATCAAACTTGCCCCTTAAAACAAGAAAGGGGGTTTATTATAAAGGGACCCCAGTTGAACTCCTCTGGGGAAGCTTAGGGGTAGCATTCATTCTGCACCTAAGGGTGGCCATCAGCTCTTCAATCAGGGGCTCCTTCTTTGTAGAAAGATCCATCAGCCTATGGGTTCCTTCTCAGAATCATATTTAAATGCATAAAATAAAATGCAGGGGATTACAGAGGTTTACAATGATACTGCAATACAGTGATCAAAATTAAAAAAAAAAAATTAACAGAGCTCAGATTAAGAACACTTGCCTTAGGTCAATGTACCAAACCAGAATAATTTGGGGACTTGGGTCAGAATGACATAGAAAGAGATTCACTGGAATTTAGAGAGGGAGTGAAGCATAATGAAAAGGCCAATGGAATGGCAGCCAAAAAACCAGGCTCTACTTCAATCCCTTCTCTCAGGGCTTGCACCTTCCTCTGTAAAATGGGAGGGCTGAGAGAGTTGATTCTGAAGGTCTTTCCCAGCTGTGACACTACGGGCTTCTTTCACTATATGACAATCCAAACACTTCTATAAACTTAATTCAGACTGCAGTAAGGATTCGTGATGAAAAATACTTTCTACTTCCCAAGAGAGAGCTGATGAACTCTGAGTGCAGACTGAAGCATTTTTTTCACTTTTTAAATTTTTCTAGGGCTTTTTTTGGTAATATGGCTAATATGGAAATACGTTTTGAATGACTCCACATGTATAATGGGTGTCATATTGCTTGCCTTCTCAATGAGTGGGGAAGGGCCTGGAGGGAGGCAGAGAATTTGTAACTCAAAATTTTAAAAAAGAATTAAAAAAATAAACTTTTTAAACTGGCAAAAAATTGGTGGAAATGACTAAACAAATTATGGTATATAAATATAATAAATCAATAAGCATTTATTAGTCACCTAAAAAGTGAATATAATGTGAAAAAGAGACATCCATAAAAAATGCCTTAAAATATTCATCCAATAAAGATGGCAGTATTAATAAAAATATTTTAAACATGCATTCAATAAAAATGTGTAATATTAATACAATATTTTAAATATTCATTCAATAAAAGTGTGGTATTAATACAAATATTTTTAAATGTTCATTCAATGAAAAGAGTGTAGTATTAATGCAAACATTTTAAATGTTTACTCAATAAAAAATAATGTACTCTAATAAAAATATTTTAAAATGTTCATTCAATTAAAGAGTGTAGTATTAATGCAAATATTTCTGAATGTTCATTCAATTAAAAAGAATGTAGTATTAATGCAAATATTTTAAATTTTAAATAATGTACTCTAATAAAAATATGTTAAATGGTCATTCAATAAAAAGAGTGCAGTATTAATAAAAACATTTCTGAATGTTTAACCAATGAAAAAAGAATGTAGTACTAACAAAAAAATATTTTAAACATTCAATTAAAAAAGGGAGTAGTATTAATAAGATATTTTAAAATGTTCATTCAATAAAAAAGTGTATGATTAATGAAAATATTTTTAAATGTTCACTCAGTGAAGAAGGAAAGAGTGTGGTAAGGGAAGGCCAGGGAGCTAAGCCACCCGATGATGCCAGCAAAGGCCCCAATTCCGCGGTCAGCCTTGGTGCCGGAGAAGAGTAAAGGGCAGTCCGCCTCCCTCCCTACCTCGGAGTGGTGGAGAATAGGCATAAGTGAAGTGAGACCTAGCTAGGTAGAACGATCTGGTCAGGACATACAGATTAGGGAGTGCTGTGATCTCGTGAGGACTATGGCTGATGTGGGGGTTAGTTTTGCTGGTTCTTTCCTCTTTCTCTCTTGTAATCTGTGGCTGGAGAGAGGAGGGGAGATGGAGACATTGAAAAATGAGGGAGATGTTTGTTTTGTTTTGTTTTTGCAGAGTATTGCATTTATTGCTAGATTTTTTTCAAAGTATTGATCTGTTTTGCTGACCTCCTCCTCCCTGCACCCCGCTTCCTCTTCCTTTTTTAGATTTAAAAAAAATGTATCTAGGAGGAGGGAAAGGGAAGGATACGGGGGAAAATTTAGGGGATGTAAAAACAAAAACTATCAAGAGAAATTTACTTTTTAAAAAAGAAGTAAATGTAATAGAAAAACAAAAAGTGGGCTTAAAAAAACCCCAAATAGGGGCAGCCAATGGGGTGCAGTGAGTAGAGCACCGGCCCTGGAGTCAGGGGGACCTGACTTCTTCAAATCCGGACTCAGACACTTGTCACACCTACTAGCTGTGTGACCTTGGGCAAGTCACTCAACCTCAATTGCCCTGCCTTCCCCACTCCAAAAAAAAAAATTAAAAAACCCCAAAATGTCTACTAATTAATAGCAACGTATCCCTGAGCAAACACTTCCCCTCGACCTCCTTATCCATAAAATGTTGACTAATCCCCCCGTCCCCCCCATTCTATTCCACTTCAGTTAGAGCCCTGTCCATCTAGCACCCTATGCTTGGATTTCTCTCTCCTGGGGTTTCTCCACCAACGCTTGGAGTTGCCGTGGTTATTCCCCCTCCTAGGCATCGCCACCCCAACCCATGCCCGGGGGAGCCAGCTCACGTGATGTACTCCTCACAGATCTTGCGGAAGTGGTCCCTCTCAGGATCACAACGGAGGTCGTCGTAGAGCTTGTTGAGAAGGATGGAGGCCAGCATGCGGGTGTTGTCCGTCAGCGGCAGGCAGGAGGGCTGCTCTGGTACCTGCCCCACCACCTTCAGGATCTTTCTCAGGCCTGGTGGAGGGAGCAATGAAAGCAAGGCATGAGCTCCCCGAACCCTTCCAGGGGCTTATCCCCATGGAAGGCGGCCTCCCTCCTCCGAGGGCTCATCACTGAATATCCGAATCTCTGGAACACGTGCCCCTGCCTTCCTATCCCTCGCTGCCGCGTTGGATTAAAAGAATAATGTTCCTTCAACGTCATTTCCAGCCTCCTACTTAGTAGGCACTTAATAGATGCTTGTTGCTTAACTGACTAATCTGCTCACGAGTCTCCAGTGGCTCCCTATTGCCTACTAGATCAAATCCAGAGCCCTCTACACCCTCCAGACTCCAAGGGATTGTCCTCTGGGTTCTTCTGATGCCTCTGAAGGCTTCTGGGACCACTCCATCTGCTCTTCCAGGCCATCGATCCCCCCTCCCCAGTGGAACTCTCCTCTAATTAGAATATGAGCGCCTTGGGAACAGAGGCCATCTTGCTTTTTTCTATTTGTGTCCCTAGCACTTAACACAATACTTGATGGATAGTAAATAAAAATACTTTTTCATTTATTCATGCACAATCCATTCATCTGCACATTCACTCATATATTCATTAGTTCATATGTTCATGCATATATTCCTTCATACACTTATTTATACATTCATTAATTCATATATTCATTTATTCATTCAATATTTATATTCATTAATCCATATAGCTATTCATACATACATACATTAATTCACGTATAGTGTTTACTCATATAATTGCTCATACATATATTTACATATATATTTATTAATCCAGATGTTCAGGTACATATTCATTCAAATGTTTATTCACATATTCTTTTATTCATGCATTTATTCATTCATAATTCATTCAGTATATCCATTCATTAATTTATATACAGTATTCACTCATGCATTTGTTCATATGTATATATTCACTAATCCATATATTTGTGTACATATTCATTCACACATTTATTCACATATTCATTCAATATGTATATTCATTCATTAATTCATATATTCATTCATATATACATACATGCATTAATTCACATATAGTATTCACTCATATATTTGTTCATACATATATTCATGCAGATATGTATTCATATATTCATTCGTTCATTCATTCATTCATCGGTGGAAGGAACAAATCCCTAAAGTGTTGAAATAAGCTTGCACCCTTTACGCACCACAGGGATACAGCTCTACAGTGATTAGTACAGAGGAGCAGATAGAGTAGGCCCCCCAAGTGAATGAATCACAGTGACTTATGACCAAACCCTGGAGCACCCACCACCACCACCACCTCCCACGCCCAGCTGCTCACCATTCTCTATCACATAGATGGACCGGGAATTGTCATGAATGGCCAGGTCCTTCCTGGGGATGTTTTTGTTGAGTAGGTTCAGGGCCTGGTCCCTGCCCTGGCCAGATACTTTCTTATTGACCAGCATGTCCAGTAGGTGGCTAGTAATGAGCTTCAGGTCCTTCTTGGTGTCTAGGGAATAAGAGGGAAGCAGGGATGTGGCTGGGGCTGAGAGCCTCTGTTAACTGAGAGAGTATGGAAGGGAGGGGGAATTGTGGTGATGATTGGGCAGGACCTTAAAAAGATTCATGCATCTAGTGTCCAGTTCTCCCCAGGCAGCTAGGAGGAACCACAGGGTGCGGAGCCAGGGGTTAAGAAGACCAGAGTTCAAATCCAGCCTCACATACCTACTAGCCATGTGACCCTAGGCAAGCCGCTTAACCTCTGTTGACCTTAGTTTCCTCGTCTTTAAAATGGGGATAATAATGGCACCTACCCCAACAACCAAGGATCGTTGTAAGGCTCCAAGGAGAGAATATTTGTGAAAAACAATGCTATACAAATGTTAGCTATACTATATGTAACGATGGCTGTGTGAGCCTAGGCAAGTTATCAAACGCTGACTCAGTTTAGTCATTGGTAAAACGGAGGTGATAATAACAGTACCTACATCTCAGCTTGGTGATGAGGATAAATTGCAAGCCTTGAAGTGTTACGTTAATTATTGGCATCATTTTGGTTCTATTCACCAGGCTCCCCCCAGTCCCTAAACTGGATCAAAGAGCCTTTTCCTTCTTCTTTCACCTTGTTTGGCTTCGATCATATGAACGCATTGTTGGACCCATTCTATGGTAATCAGGTTGCCTCAGAGAGGAGAAAACGACTTGGCCGACGTTGCAGAGTAAATTAGGATTAGGTCAAAAACACAAGTATCCTACACAAGTAGGAATGCATAGATCTACAGCTGGAAGGAACATCAGAGGCCACCCCAGGTGTTTGGTTTTGTTTTTGGCAGGGCAATTGGGGTTAAGTGACTTGCCCAAGGTCACACAGCCAGTACATGTGTCAAGTGTCTGAGGCCGGACCTGAACTCAGGTCCTCCTGACTCCAGAGCCGGTGCTGTACCCACTGCGCCACCTACCTGCCCCCCCCAGGGGTTCTTGTGGGTGTCAAAAGCCAGCTTACCAAGAACCAGAGCCTCTTCCTTCCCACGATGCTCTCGCTTGTCCTCCCCAGACAGGGCATCGATGATGGTCTGAAGGAGGCTGCAGACCGCCCGGGAGATCTCCTCCTCCTCCACTGCCATCCAGCCACAGATGCGATCCATTTGAATGGTGCGCAGGATCGCCACTGCCTGGAAGCCCCTCAGGGGATGCAGCCCCCATATCCGCCATCAGCTTGGCCCATTTCTTTGACCCAAACCCTCCCTGTATCCTGAGGAAAAGGAAAGATCCGAAGAGGAACCCACCCCCACCCTGCCCTGTGGCACTTGTGATCCCCATAGCATCCCCTTACCCCACCTGATCACTCTTGCTGCTCCCCATCCTGAAATTGCTTTTTATTTATTTTTTTAATCTGCTCATATAAATAAGAATAGCTAACACTTCTATGGCACTTCAAGGTTTATAAAACACTTTATGTGATCTTGTTTAACAACCCTGGGAGGTAGGTTTTATTTTACAGATGAAGAAACTGAGGCTGAGGGAGGTTAAATGATTTACCGAGGGTTACTCTAGTAGATATCTGAGGCAAGATTTGAACTCAGGTCTTGAATTTAAATGTAGCCCTCTCTTCACTATAGCACCTAGCTGCTCTCTTATAAAATCTAAGTTCCTTGAGGGCCTGGACTATTTCATTTTTGTTACTGTTTCCCAAGCACCTCGCACAATGCCAATCTACAGTAAGCAGATAATAAATGCTTACTGAATGATTGACTGACTTGTATAATTCATCAAATCACGGCCTCTCCTTGTTGTTCAGTCGTGTCAGACCCTTCGTGACCCTGTGCATCACAGCACATCAATACTGTCCATGGGGTTTTCTTGGCAAAGATACTGGAGTGGTTTGCCATTTCCTTCTCCAATGGATGAAGGCAAAAAGAGGTTAAGTGACTAGCCCAGGGTCACATAGCACACAGCATTTGAACTCAAATCTTCCTAACTTGAGGCCCTGTGTTCTATCCACTCAGCCACCTGGCTGCCTCAAACCCTCTCCTAGCCAATCCAGTTCTGGCTTTCTTTAGGGAAGAATTCTCAGGGTCAAGATCCCTACAGGGCCCCTACTCACCCTGGCCTGATGCCCATCGCACACGCCAGACAGCGTCCGGATAGCAGCCAACACCAGAGCCGGCTTCTTGGTGTCTAGTAGCTGCAAGAGGAGGGCCGCTCCATTGTTCTGGAAAATTTTCTCAGCTCCAGCGTCTTCTCGGCCCAGGACGATGAGGTTGTTGGCTGCCTTTGAGGGGAGCAGGAGGAGTAAGAAGGGATGGTGAGCGTGCCCACGGCCATGGACCAAGTACAGTAGGAACGAGTCCAAGTGTGCGTTGAGAAACCTGACCCTCAGGAAGTCAACTGGAAGCATATTTTAGTGCCAGGATTTAACATTAATAATTTGTTGTTGTCATTCGGTCATTTCAGTCGTGTCCGACTCCATATAGGAGTTTTCTCAGCAAACACGCTGGAGGGGTTTGCCATTTCCTTCTCCAGCTCATTTGACAGATGAAGAAACTGAGGCAAACTGGGCTAAGTGACTTGCCCAGGGTCACACAGCTAGTAAGTGTCTGAGACAGGATTCAAATTCAGGTCTTCCTAACTGTAAGCCTGGCAATCTACCCACTGCACCACCTAGCTGCCCCTATAGTCTGTTCTTGCTCATGATAATGTCTCTAGTTCTCTTAGATGAGTGACTTCATAAGCCCTCTGGGCCTCAGTTTCCCCCTTTGTGAAATGAGTGAGTTGGACCAGATGATTCCTAAAGTTGCTTCCAGCTCGAGAACCTATGAAACCATCCAGTCCCATTTTACAGACTAGGAAACTGAGATCCAGTAAGCTAAAGGAAGCCACCATACAAGGTCATACGGTAACAAATAGTAACACCAGTATTTGAACCCAGGTCCTGACTCCAAATCTGGTATTGCTTGCGCTATACCAGACTGGACTGGGGAGCCAAGTACCAGA